>NW_017032813.1:0-216 GCF_001483705.2 Eufriesea mexicana | reverse complement strand
TACTAAATAAACGTAGCCTAACGTAACATAACCAAACGTAACATAACTCAACATAACGAGCGACGACCACCATTGCTCGACTCCCCTGGGCCGAGCATGGTATAATGGAACAATGTAGAGCGCCGAAATTCACCGAGCAGCCGTGTACATCGTAAGAGTCGAAGGTATCCAGACCTAACATGACATAACCTAACCTAACAAATATTAACATATTTC
>NW_017032812.1:0-216 GCF_001483705.2 Eufriesea mexicana | reverse complement strand
TTATGTTTTCCAGCCAGATTCTGTTGCACTGCTGCGGCTATAGCACGCCAACGGAATTTTCCCCCCTTATTTACGCAAGGAAGTTAGCTCATCACGACACTAGTCGTATATGTGAATAAAATTGAAATTTCCAGACATACTCTGTTGCATTGTAAAGGCTATAGCACGCCAATAGAATCTTTCCTCCTTATTTATGCAAGAAAGTTAGCACAACAC
>NW_017032811.1:0-216 GCF_001483705.2 Eufriesea mexicana | reverse complement strand
GTTAGGTTAAGGTATCTTTCACTTTTCTGCTATACATTGCCTTTCTATGGACTTCTGCGCTCTGCGCTCCTCTAATATGTTCTGCTTGGCCACAGGGATGGCAGCCGTAGTTGCCGCGGCACGTAAGGATGTGTTATATTACGTTTGGCATGGTTAGGTTGCGTTGTGTTAGGATAGGATAGCTTCGACTTTTGTTCTAATTACTGATATTCTATC
>NW_017032810.1:0-216 GCF_001483705.2 Eufriesea mexicana | reverse complement strand
GCGCGAGAGTCAAATGTATCCTATCCTAACATGTCCCGACCTAACCTAAGCGAACGTAGCCTACCTAAACCTAACGAGCCGGGTTCACAATTGCTGGCATTCCCATCGCCATGCGGAGCATATTATAGCAATGTAGAGAGCAGATGTACACCAAATAGCAGTGTATAGCGCAAACGTCGAAGCCTACCTAACCAAAGTTAACCTGCCCTAACCGGA
>NW_017032809.1:0-216 GCF_001483705.2 Eufriesea mexicana | reverse complement strand
CCAGCTGTAGCGGTCGCGGCACGATAGAATGAGTTAGAATACGTTTGCCTATGTTGCGATCGCATAGGATAGTAGAGGACAACTTTGACTTTACCGCTACAGCCTGCTATTAGGTGGATTCCTGCTCCCTATACTGTGCTAGTATTTTCAGCATGGTGCTGGCGAGGCCAGCAAGAGTCGTCTCGACGCGTTACGATGAGCCCTGCTACGTTCGCT
>NW_017032808.1:0-216 GCF_001483705.2 Eufriesea mexicana | reverse complement strand
GGTTAGTATAGGGTATCTGTGACTTCCTTGGCATAGAGTGACATTCGGCGCATTTCTGCGCAATTCTGATCTCGAGTATACTCTGCTCGACATTGAGGAGGCCCGCAATAGTTGTCGCTGCACCTTAGGTTGAGTTATGTTACGTTTGGTTGCGTTACGATTGGATGGGTTAGGTGGGGCTAGGTACAACTTTTGCGCCATAAACCGCTTCTCGGC
>NW_017032807.1:0-216 GCF_001483705.2 Eufriesea mexicana | reverse complement strand
TGGGGAGGCCAGCAGTTGATGTCTCGGCTCGTTACGCTTAGTTATTCTACGTTTGGTTACGTCAGGTTAGGCCAGGTTAGGTTAGGATATCTTTGACTATTGTGCTATCCACTTCCGTTCGGCATCTTTCTGCGGTCTACAGTGCACTAGTGTATTCTGCTTGGCTATTGGGCGGCCAGCAATAGTGGCTTCGGCTCGTTTGTTTAAGTTACGTTG
>NW_017032806.1:0-216 GCF_001483705.2 Eufriesea mexicana | reverse complement strand
TCATGCATTCATCCATCCATACATCCACACACACATTCATACATGCACACAAACATCCGTCCACACATCCATCCTTACGTCCATCAGTCCCTACATCCATCCATCCATACAACCATCCATACATCCATACATACGTCCAACCATGCATACATGCATACATACATACATCCATACATATATCCATCCATCCACCCACACATCCATACATCCTTACAT
>NW_017032805.1:0-216 GCF_001483705.2 Eufriesea mexicana | reverse complement strand
TTAGAGTGATATTACACGAGAGAAAAGATTGCTGCATGCATAACTTATTATAATATACATACATAGCTCATAGATTTTCATCCAGATTCAAAATCAGAATTTTCTAGTTACCTGAATTTTCCTGAGATATAGCGTGCTGATACCTTTTTACCTATTGTATATCGGTAATCTCTTTGATTTATTTACCAAGAGCTGAAAACGTAATTAAATTTCAAT
>NW_017032804.1:0-216 GCF_001483705.2 Eufriesea mexicana | reverse complement strand
AATATTAGACGGAAATGTCAATAAGATTGAGTTTTCCGGGCAGTAGCTAATGCAATGCATTGTTTACTGCAAGCCAATGGAATCTTCCCACCTCATTTGTACAGAAAAGTTACCTCAACCCGATATTGGTCGAAAATGTCAATAAAATTGAAATTGTCAGCCAGACTCTATTGCAGTGCAATGGCTATAGCAACCCAATAGTATCTTACCACGTTA
>NW_017032803.1:0-216 GCF_001483705.2 Eufriesea mexicana | reverse complement strand
CTAATGCTAGCATCCCCAGAGCCGAGCAGAGAATAGTAGTGAATCGTAGGGCGTAGAAGATCACCGAATAGAAGTGTATAGCACAAAAGGTAAAGCTACCATTTCTTAACCTATCCAAACCTAATATAACCTTACGCAACATCACTAAGCTTAGCGTGCCGAGACCATCATTTCTGGCCTCCCCAGAGCAAAGCAGAGTATACTAGAGTGCAGTAG
>NW_017032802.1:0-216 GCF_001483705.2 Eufriesea mexicana | reverse complement strand
CTATACTCTGCTACTCGGTGCATTTCTGCGCTCTGCTGTGCCCCACTATGCTCTGGTTGGCTCTATGGAGGCCAGCAATAGTGTTTTAGCCACGTTACGATGAGTTGGGTAACATTTAGGCAGGTCATTTTAATTTTGGTTAGGTTTGGATATCATTGACTTCCGTGGTATACACTGCTATTCGGTGGGCTTCTGCGCAATACTGTGCTCTAGTAC
>NW_017032801.1:0-216 GCF_001483705.2 Eufriesea mexicana | reverse complement strand
CTGGCCTGACATTGCCTGGCCTGGCCTGGCCTGACGTTGCCTGACATTGCCTGGCCTGGCCTGACCTGCCCTGAGACGACCTGACTTTACCAGACCTGAATTCACCTGACCCCACCTGGAATGGCCGATCCTGACCTGACCTGAAAGTAACTGACCCGTCATGACCTGACCCGTCCTGACCTGAACTGACCTGGCCTGACCTGACCTGACCTAACC
>NW_017032800.1:0-216 GCF_001483705.2 Eufriesea mexicana | reverse complement strand
GACCTGACCTGACCTGATCTGAACTGTCGCGACCTGAACTGACCTGACCTGACCTGACCTGAAATGAACTGTCCTTACCACGCCTGACCTGACCTCACATAACTTGGATGATGTGACCTGACCTGACCCGACCATATATGACCTGGCCTTGATATGCCTGGCCTGACCTGACCTCTCCTGACGTGACCTGACCAGACATGACATATCATGACCTGA
>NW_017032799.1:0-216 GCF_001483705.2 Eufriesea mexicana | reverse complement strand
GTATGGATGCATTTACGGATGTGTCTATGGATGTATGTATGGATGAGTGTATTGGGTTATGCACGGATGTATGGACGTATGTATGTATGGATGAATGCATGTATGGATGTTTGGATGTATGGATGTATGGACGTAATGATGTACGAATTCATTGATGTACGGGTGTATGGATGTATGGATGGATGTATGGATGTATTGATGTATGTATGTATGTAT
>NW_017032798.1:0-216 GCF_001483705.2 Eufriesea mexicana | reverse complement strand
TAACATTGTAATGGCCATAGCGCGGCAATAGTATATTTCATCCGTATTTATGCAATACAGATATTCCATAACAATATTAGTCGAAAATGTCGATAAAGTTGTATTTTCCAGCCAGATTCAATAGCGCTGCAATGGCTATAGCAGGCCACTAGTATCTTTCCTCCTTATATATCCAAGAAAGCTAGGTTACCACGATGTTAGTCGAAAATGTCAATA
>NW_017032797.1:0-216 GCF_001483705.2 Eufriesea mexicana | reverse complement strand
ATTCTGCTTTGCTCTGTGGAGGCCAGCTACAGTGGCTTCGGCACGTTATGTAGAGATACGTTACGTTTAGTCATGTTAAGTTTGGTTAGGCTTGGAATGGATGGATCTGACTTTTGTGCTATACACTGCTGTGAGGTATATCTCCTCGCTCTACTGTGATCCAGTACGCTCTGCTTCGCTCTGTGGAGGCCAGAAATAGCGACCGCTCCGCGTTAG
>NW_017032796.1:0-216 GCF_001483705.2 Eufriesea mexicana | reverse complement strand
TACATTTCCATTAAAATTTACTTTATTTCTTTGCTTCCATTGCACACTGTACTGTTCGAAGTCCAATATCACGTTTTTCCACAAAAATGTTTTCTCAAGTGTACTGAACATAGTCGTATCAGTCGAATAACCTACTTCGAATTTTAGTTACTAATATAATACGTCAAATGTGAAAGGTAAAATTAAAAAAGACATACTTCTGCCGGCGTTAAGTGG
>NW_017032795.1:0-216 GCF_001483705.2 Eufriesea mexicana | reverse complement strand
TGGTTGTGTTAGGATAGGATAAGTCTGGTTAGTATAGCTTTGTCTTTCGTTTTTTACACACTTATTCGGTGGATTCCTGCTCTCTACTGTGCTCTACTCTAATGTACTGGGCCCTGGGGGGGGGGCAGCGATAGTGGTCGCCGCTCGTTATCTTAATCTTCGCCACGTAAGGTTAGGCTAAGTTAGTTTGGTTAGGTTTCGATATCTTCGACACTT
>NW_017032794.1:0-216 GCF_001483705.2 Eufriesea mexicana | reverse complement strand
TATTTATGCATGAAAGTTACCTCACCACAATATTAGTCGAAGATGTCAATAAAATTGAATTATCGAGGCAGATTCTATAGCATTGCAATGGTTATAGCGCGCCAGTAGAATCTTTCCTGCTTACATATGCAAGAAAGCTAGGTCACCGCGATTTTGGGCGAAAATGTCAGTAAGATTGAATATTCCGGCCATATTCTACAACATTGCAATGGCTAT
>NW_017032793.1:0-216 GCF_001483705.2 Eufriesea mexicana | reverse complement strand
GGATAGGGCAGCTTCGACTATTGTGCTATGCACTGCGATTCTATGGATTTCTGTGCTCTAATCCACCCTGATATGTTCTGCTTGTCGATGGGAGGCCAGAAATTTTGTACTCGGCACGTTAGGTTTTGTTAGTCTACATTCGGTTAGGATGGTTTAGTTCATGTTGTGTCAGGGTTTCTATGACTTTTGCGCTTTACACATCTATTTGGTCGCTTT
>NW_017032792.1:0-216 GCF_001483705.2 Eufriesea mexicana | reverse complement strand
CGAGGATAGCTTTGACCTTTGTGCTACGCACTGCTATTCGGAGGATTTCTGCGCACCTCTGTGCTCTAGAATGCTCTGCGGAGCCCAAATACAGTGGCCGCGGTGCTTTAGTCTAACATAGGTTACGTTGGGTTTGGTTAGGCCTGTAAGTGATAGGTTAGTATACCTTCCTCATCTATGCTGTACACTGCAATGCGTTGGGCTTCTGCGCTCTGC
>NW_017032791.1:0-216 GCF_001483705.2 Eufriesea mexicana | reverse complement strand
GTATTTTGTCATTGTAGATTTGTTCAAGAATTTAAATCATCATTGAACAGTTTAATCCAACTGTTATACTGCTATATTGGTTCATGTAATAGATCCCGTGCTCTCATTTGTGTGCTTCTCAAGCCGTGACCGTAATGTTCATTGATTATTCCGGAAATGGTTTGGAATACATGCCATCGGTGGACTCAGCAGCACAACGTCTATATTACAGTGACG
>NW_017032790.1:0-216 GCF_001483705.2 Eufriesea mexicana | reverse complement strand
CCCATGCATGCATACGTCCATACATCCATACATCCAAACATATATACATCCCTACACCCATACATTCGTACATACATCCTTCCGTACATCCATCCATCCATACATCCACTCGTCCATACATCCATCGATACGTACATCCATACAGCAACCCATCCATCCATCCATCCATCCATACATCCATACATACATCAATACATACATCTATAGAAACACAAA
>NW_017032789.1:0-216 GCF_001483705.2 Eufriesea mexicana | reverse complement strand
GCTTCAGCACGCCAAAAAGACCTTTCCTGCATACTTATGCAAGGAAGCTGGCTCACCACGATACTAGTCGAAAATGTCAATAGAATTGAATTATACGGCCAGGTTCTATAGCATTGCTATGGTTATAGTTTGCCAATATAATCTTTCCTCCTTGATTATCGGAGAAAGTTTGCACACCACGATATTTGACGAAAATGTCAATAAAATTGAATCTGC
>NW_017032788.1:0-216 GCF_001483705.2 Eufriesea mexicana | reverse complement strand
TTCAGTTGATTTCAGCGCTCCAGGTGGGTCTACTTTACACTGCGCGCCTCTGGGGAGGCCAGCCATGGTGGCCGTGGCGCGAAATGATGATTTATGTTACTTTCTGTTAGGATATGTTAGCCTGAGTTAGGTTTGCATAGATTTGACTTTCGCGGTATGCACTGCCATTATGTGGATTTCTGCTCTCCACTGTGCTCAGGTATGTTCTGCTTGGCA
>NW_017032787.1:0-216 GCF_001483705.2 Eufriesea mexicana | reverse complement strand
CACACATCCATACATCCATAAATCCGTCCAACCATACAACCATACATCCATAGATACATCCATCCATCCATCCATCCATCCATACATCCATCCATCCATACTTCCATACATCCACACAGCCATACACATATAAATCTATGTACACACACACACATGCATCCAGACATACATCCATACATGCATCCATACATCGATACATAAACCCATACACTAACC
>NW_017032786.1:0-216 GCF_001483705.2 Eufriesea mexicana | reverse complement strand
TGTCCGGGATTCCTCGCGCGATTTCTAGCTAGCCGTCGGAAGCGTTTCTGCGAGAATTCGTGGACCAGGTTCGACGTTTCGGACACGTTTGCTTTCACCGATGTGGAAGCGAATTCTGCTTACGAGTCGTAGAGTCAATCGTAGAATTGATCGACGCTCGAGGAATTTTTGTAGAAGGAAAATTCTTTCGAAAATTTTTATTCCGTCGAAGACGCG
>NW_017032785.1:0-216 GCF_001483705.2 Eufriesea mexicana | reverse complement strand
ATATTATGGTGAGCAAGCCTTTCTGCGTAAATAAGATGGAAAGCTTCTATTGGTTTGCTATAGGCAGAGCATTGCTATAGAATCTGACTGCAAATTTCAATTGTATTAACATTTTCGATAAATAGTGAGGTGAGCAGACTTTTCTGCGTAAATAACGTGGTAAGATTCTATTGGATTGCTGTAGCCATTGCACGGCAATAGAATCTGTCTGAAGAG
>NW_017032784.1:0-216 GCF_001483705.2 Eufriesea mexicana | reverse complement strand
GATTCTTTGCTTGCAAATCCTCGGTAAACCATCGACCTTCCATAAATACAACTTCCTATGCTACCTAAGTATCCCTCGTCTACTAAAAAGCCTTACCGACGAGTCCACTTGCAGGCCCAGACCGAGATGCACCACTTCCTTTGTCTTTGCTTTTCTTTCCTTCTACTTGCTACCTATCATAGCACAATGACCAAAGGGATGCCAACTGGCAGCACC
>NW_017032783.1:0-216 GCF_001483705.2 Eufriesea mexicana | reverse complement strand
ACATCCATGCATCGATACAAACATCCATACATACATCCGTACACACACCCATACATACTTCGACAAATACATCCATACGTACGTCCATACATCCATTCATCCGCACATCCATATACACATCCATGCGTACATCGATACAACCATCCAACCATATATGCATACATACATCCCCACGCACACCCATAAATATATCCATACAACAACCCATACGTTCAT
>NW_017032782.1:0-216 GCF_001483705.2 Eufriesea mexicana | reverse complement strand
CTATTCAAAATCAATTGTCTGTTATAGCTTGGTGAGTAGATCGCCTACCGCCATCAATCCAATAGCAAATACAGACATCTAGTTGCCAGATAATAGGCCTATTCAAGATCTATAATCTGTTATAGCTTCGTGAATAGATCGCCTAACGCCTTTAATCCAATCTCAAGTAATGCCATCTACTTGCCTGCGAATAGGCCAATTCAAAATCTATAACCT
>NW_017032781.1:0-216 GCF_001483705.2 Eufriesea mexicana | reverse complement strand
GCTCGAGACGTAAATATCAAGACGCCACTTGCGTTGAGTCGCGAAGCAGGATTTTCCAACAATGAAGATACGGATATTTATAACGTAAGGGAAGAAATAAGAAAGAATATAGGGAACAGGCACGCAAGACACTAAAACACGATTGTTGCACCACGTGGATGTAGATGAGCTCCACACGGAGGGGGCAGCGTTGGTAAACTTGTGTTGCCCCTTTTC
>NW_017032780.1:0-216 GCF_001483705.2 Eufriesea mexicana | reverse complement strand
TCATTATAATTATTATTTTTAATATAGATTTTGATTATTTAACGAAATTATTAAAAACTGTTTAATTTAAGATTTAGAAAATATTATTGAAAATTGAATTATTATAAAATAATTACTAACATATTGTGTTAATGGTTACGTAGATTTTTAAATATATATGTGTTGATATAATGAAGTAGCGATGTATGTAAGAAAGGGACGAGTGGAACAAGTATG
>NW_017032779.1:0-216 GCF_001483705.2 Eufriesea mexicana | reverse complement strand
TGACCCAACCTGACCCGACCCGGAAAGTCCTAACCTGCCCTTACCTGAACTGGCCTGACCTGTGATGACTTTACCTGGCCTGGCCTGGACTGAACTGACCTGACCTGGCCTAACCTAACCTAACCCGACCTGACCTGACCTGTCGTGATCTGGCCTGAATTGCCCTGACCTTACCTGGCTTGACATGGCCTGGCCTGATGTGACCTGTCCTATCCT
>NW_017032778.1:0-216 GCF_001483705.2 Eufriesea mexicana | reverse complement strand
GCTTTTGCTGGCCTCCCCAACGCCTAGCAGCGCATATTAGAGGGCGTAGGGTGCAGAAATCCAGAGATCAGCTATGTACAGCAGAAGAGTCAAAGCTATACAAACCTAGCCCAGGCAAACATAACCTAACCAAGCGAAGCCTAACTTAATTTGCATTAACAGGACCGCTATTCCTGGAACCCCAGGGCGAACCAGAATATATCAGAGCACAGCAGA
>NW_017032777.1:0-216 GCF_001483705.2 Eufriesea mexicana | reverse complement strand
GTTTTGGAATGTTATAGCCACCGCAATGCAGAAGAATCTGTCCGAAAAATTCAATTTTATTGACATTTTTGTCTAATATCGTGGTGAGCTAACCTTCTTGCATGAATTAGGAGGAAGGATTCTATTGGCGTGTTATACCCGCTGAAGTGCTGTAGAATCCGGCAGGAAAATTGAATTTTATTGACTTTTTCGACAAATATAGCGGTGAGCTAACTT
>NW_017032776.1:0-216 GCF_001483705.2 Eufriesea mexicana | reverse complement strand
TCTCGTCACGTTATGTTGAGTTACGCTACGTTCGGTTGGGTTAGATTATGTCAGGTCAGGGTACGGTATCTAGGGTTTCTGCACCCTACTGCGCTCCAGAATATCGTGCTCGTATCTGTGGCGGCCGGCAAGAGTGGTCTCGTCATGATAGGCTTTGTAACGTCACGTATGGCTAGTTTAGGATAGGCTATTTTAACTTTTGTGCTATACAGTACT
>NW_017032775.1:0-216 GCF_001483705.2 Eufriesea mexicana | reverse complement strand
TTCAATTTTATTGACATTTTCGACTGATATCGTGGTGACCTAACTTTCTTGCATAAACAAGGATAGGAAGATCCTATTGACGTGCTATAGCCACTAGAACGCTATAGAATCTGCCTGGAAAATTCCATTTTATTGACATTTTCGGCTAATATTGTGGTGACCTAACTTTCCTGCATATATAAGGAGGAAAGATTCTACTGGCGTGGTATTGTCATT
>NW_017032774.1:0-216 GCF_001483705.2 Eufriesea mexicana | reverse complement strand
TGATGGGCGGTGTTCCTGTGATGACCTGGTGGTATCCCCGTGGTCGTCGTTGCTATCGATGGGGTAGCAGGTAGAAGGACGACGAGAAAAGGAAAGGATGCGTTTCGTCCCGGGCCTGCTGACGAACTCGTCAGTAAGGCTACCCTAGCAGACCCTGCCTTAGACCAGGGATACTTAGGTAGGATAGGAACTTCTGTTTAAGGAAGGTCGTGCATA
>NW_017032773.1:0-216 GCF_001483705.2 Eufriesea mexicana | reverse complement strand
AATACAATTTTGTTGACATTTTCGACTAATATCATGGTGAGCTAACGTCCTTGCGTAAGCAAGAAGGAAAGATCCTCTTGGCGTGATGTAGCCATTGCTATGCTATAGAATCTAGCTGGAAAGTTTAATTTTATTGACATTTGCGACTAATACAGTGGTGAGCTAGCTTTCTTGCATAAATCAGGAGGAAAGATTTTATTCGCGTGCTATTGCCTT
>NW_017032772.1:0-216 GCF_001483705.2 Eufriesea mexicana | reverse complement strand
TATAAGTAAGGAGGGAAGATTCTATTGGCGTGCTATTGCCATTGCAATGATACAGAATCTGGAAGGAAAGTTGAATTTTATTGTTCTTTTCTACGTGTATCGTGGTGAGCTAACTTTCTTGCATAAACAAGGAGGTAGGATTATATCGGCAAACTATAACCATTGCAATGCCTCAGAGTATGGCTGGAAAGTTCAATTTTATTGTCATTTTCGACT
>NW_017032771.1:0-216 GCF_001483705.2 Eufriesea mexicana | reverse complement strand
ATGAGACGCCACCTATACGCAACGGGTGACTATAATCACCGGTCACGAGACGCCACCTATACGTAATGGATGACTATAGTCACCAGTCATGAGACGCCACCTATACGCAACGGGTGACTATAGTCACCAATCACGAGACGCCACCTATAGACAACGGATGACTATAGGCACCAATCACTAAACGCCATCTATACGCAACGGGTGACTATAGTGACC
>NW_017032770.1:0-216 GCF_001483705.2 Eufriesea mexicana | reverse complement strand
TCATCTACCTCCTTAATAATCTCAGAAGATTCGCGAATTTTCAGACTCGGTACGTGACAGCAAGCTAATTTCTAAGACATGTCTGGAAATTTGATCTGCCACATCTCTGACGATCCTGAGGGACCTCCCTGTCACGAACTGTCGACTTTCTAGCTTTTCTCCTCTCTCTCTCCCCTCTTTCCTTGTTCCTTCAGCGAAAGATCTGAAAAGGTTTCG
>NW_017032769.1:0-216 GCF_001483705.2 Eufriesea mexicana | reverse complement strand
CGGATGGCAAATACAGCCATCTACCTGCCAGAGAATAATTCTATTCAAAATCTAAAATATGTTACAGCTTGGTGAATAGATCGCCTAACGACTTCAATCCAATGGCAAGTGCAGCCATCCACTTGCCAGAGAATAGGTCTATTCAATATCCACAATCTGTTATATCTTGGTGAATAGATCGCCTAACGCCTTCAATCCTATGGCAAGTGCAGCCAT
>NW_017032768.1:0-216 GCF_001483705.2 Eufriesea mexicana | reverse complement strand
CCTCATTATTTATGCAAGAAAGCTAGCTCGCCACGATATTAGTCGAAAAGGTCAATAAAATTGGATTTCCCATCCAGATACTATAGAATTGCAATGGCTACAGCTGGCCAATTGTTTCTTTCCTCCTTATTTATGCAAGAACGTCAGCTCACGACGATATTAGACGAAAATGACAATAAAATTGAATTTTCCATTCAGATACTATAGGATTGCAAT
>NW_017032767.1:0-216 GCF_001483705.2 Eufriesea mexicana | reverse complement strand
ATCGCAAGTACTGCCATCTACTTGCCTGACAATAGGTCTATTCAAAATCTATAATATGTTATATCTTGGTGTATACAACGCGTAACGCCTTCAATCCAATGGCAAGTACAGCCATCTACTAGCCAGAGAATTGGTGTCTTCAAAATCTATAACCCGTTGTAGCTTGGTGAATAGGTCGCCCATCGCCTTCAATACAATGGCAAGTACAGCCACTTT
>NW_017032766.1:0-216 GCF_001483705.2 Eufriesea mexicana | reverse complement strand
GCAGTGCATACTAGAGCAATGCAGAGCGCAGGAACTCGCCGAATAACAGTTTACAGTGCAAAACTCGAAGCTACCATCTGCTAATCTATCCAAGCTTAACGTAACCAGCCGTAAACTAATTCATCCTAACGCGGCGCGAGCTCTATTGCTGCACTCCCTGGAGCATGCAGAACACATTTGACGAGAGTGGAGGGCAGAAACCCATAAAGCCGCAGC
>NW_017032765.1:0-216 GCF_001483705.2 Eufriesea mexicana | reverse complement strand
TGACCTGACCAGACCTGACCTGTCCTGGCCTGACCTGGTCTACCCTTACCAGACTTGACGTGAGCTGACATGACCTGACATGACCTGACCTGATCTGACCTGACCTGACCTGACATGACCGGACTGACCTGACCTGTCCTGCCCTTACCTGAGCTGGCCTGACCTGAACTGACCTGAACTGACATTACCGTACCTGACATTACCTGACCCGACCTG
>NW_017032764.1:0-216 GCF_001483705.2 Eufriesea mexicana | reverse complement strand
TCAGTGACATCCTAACACAACCCAAATACAATAAACCATAGCCAACCGCAACATAAGACAGAGTAAATAGCTACTGGCACTGTTTCTGTAAATACCGGAGCAAAGCAGGACGCATTAGATCACAACAGAGAGCGGAAATATACCATATAGCCTTGTACAAAGCGACGCTATTCTATTCTAGCCTATCTAAACGTAAGCTGGCCATACGCAGCCTAA
>NW_017032763.1:0-216 GCF_001483705.2 Eufriesea mexicana | reverse complement strand
TTTGCTGTTCACTGCAATTCGGTTGATATCTGCGCGCTGCTGTGCTCTAGAACACCCTGCTTGCCTCGGTGGAGGTCAACAATGGTGGTGTCTTCACGTTGGGTTTGGTTAGGCTACGTTCGGTTACGTTACGTTTGACTGTGTTAGAATAGTGTAGTTCGGCTTTTGAGCTATACACTGCTATTCTGTGGATTACTGGGCTCTAATATGCTCTAA
>NW_017032762.1:0-216 GCF_001483705.2 Eufriesea mexicana | reverse complement strand
CTTTCTTACATAAATACGGAGGAAAGATTCCATTGGCCAGCTATGGCCATAGCAATAATTTAGGTTCTTTCTGGATAATTCAATTTTATCAACATTTTCGACTAATACCGTCGTGAGCTATCTTTCTTGTAAAAATAAAGAGGAAAGATCCTCTTTGCACGCTATACCCATTACAATGCCATAGAATCTGCCCCGAATATTCAATTTTATTGACAT
>NW_017032761.1:0-216 GCF_001483705.2 Eufriesea mexicana | reverse complement strand
CCAGCAGAGTATAGTAGAGCAACGTAGAGCGCGGAAGTCCACCGGACAGCAGTGTATAGCAGAAAAGTCAAAGCTATCCTATTCTAACCTAACCAAACATAACCCAACCAACCGTAACATTCCTCAACCGGACATGCCCGGAGCACTATTCCAGGCGTCCACTGTGACAAGCAGAATGTGACAGCGCACAGAAGCGCGCAGATGTCCATAGAACAG
>NW_017032760.1:0-216 GCF_001483705.2 Eufriesea mexicana | reverse complement strand
ATGTCAATAAAATTGATTTTTCCAGCCAGATTCTTTGGCATTGCAATGGCAATAGCACGCCAGGAGGATCTTTCCTCCTTACTTATGCAAGGAACTTAGCTCACCACCATATAAGTCGTAAATGTCAGTAAAATTGTTTCTTCCAGCATGATCCTATAGCATTGCAATGCCTATAGCAGGCCAACAGAATCTTTCCTCCTGATTTATGGAAGAAAG
>NW_017032759.1:0-216 GCF_001483705.2 Eufriesea mexicana | reverse complement strand
TCGCTGCAAGCGGCCGATTTCTATGCTCTACTCTGTTTTCCTATATATCCTGCTTGGCTCCGCAGAGGGCAGAAATCGTATTCTCGGCTCCTTAGGTAGATTTCGCCAGCGTTTGGTTAGGCTATGTTAACCTTGTGAGCTCTGGGTTGCTTAAACTTTCGTGGCCTACACGGCTATCCGTAGGGCTTCCGGCACTACTATGCTCTGCTCGATCCT
>NW_017032758.1:0-216 GCF_001483705.2 Eufriesea mexicana | reverse complement strand
GTTTTATTTCAAGGTCCGTGTTTTCCATTTTTTCCATTTTCATTATATTTTACAAACTGTTCTTTATTTCCTCGGACACGAGACATTCTTTAGTCATTGACTTTAGAAAGCATGCAACAGCACTTAAGCGAATGACCATCAGTTTGCTATAACTCCTGGAACAAGTTTAGAGTAAATAAACGTCATCGTTTCGAAACGTCTCCACTTTGGAACAAA
>NW_017032757.1:0-216 GCF_001483705.2 Eufriesea mexicana | reverse complement strand
TACTTGCCATTGGTTGAAGACGTTAGGCCATCTATTCTCCAAGCTTCAACAGATTATAGATCTAGAAATGGCCTATTCACTGGCAAGTAGTTGTCTGCACTTGAAATTGGATTGAAGGCGTTAGGCGATCTATTCTCCAAGCTACAACAGGTAACAGATTTTGAATAAACCTATTCTCTGGCAAGTAGATGGCTGTACTTGCCATTGGATTGAAGA
>NW_017032756.1:0-216 GCF_001483705.2 Eufriesea mexicana | reverse complement strand
TTTAATGTTTACAAGAAAATATATCAAGATTTGGTATAAATATAATATTTCTTCCTTTTTGTAGAATGATAGACCACTTTATCCGCCAAGATTAATAAAAACTATAACATTCAACAATCTATTTTCTGATATTATGTCAAGAATAATAGTACAGGAAAATAAAGAAGTAAAGGACAGTTCAAAAACTAAAACAGCAACAGTAAAGTAAAAATCATA
>NW_017032755.1:0-216 GCF_001483705.2 Eufriesea mexicana | reverse complement strand
AGACCAGCAGAATATACTACAGCACAGTAGAGCGCAGGAATCCACCGCAATGCAATGTAGTGCGCAAGAGCCGTAGGTATCCTAACACAACCGTTCTAACCTAACCTGACAAAGGGTAACATAACTGAACCTAACGTGCCGGGACCGCTATCTCTGAACACCCTTGTGCCAAGCAGAGCATATTGGATCACGCTAGAGCGCAGAAATCCGCGGAAA
>NW_017032754.1:0-215 GCF_001483705.2 Eufriesea mexicana | reverse complement strand
GCTATAGCCATTGCAATTCAGTAGAATCTGGCTGGAAAATTCAATTTTATCGACATTTACGACGAATATCGTGGTGAGATAACTTTCTTGCATAAATAAGGCGGAGACATTCTGTTGGCGTGCTCTAGTCATTGCAAAGCTATACAATCTGTAAGGGAAATTCAATTTTATTGACATTTTCGACTAATATCGTGGTGAGCAAACTTCCTTGCGTA
>NW_017032753.1:0-216 GCF_001483705.2 Eufriesea mexicana | reverse complement strand
TGGGCAGTAGCACATTCTGCTTGGCTCTGGTAAGGCAATCAGTAGTCGTCTCGGCACGTTTGGTTGAGTTAAGCTACGTTTCGTTATATTACGTTTGGATAGGCAAAGAGAGGCTAGCTTTGACCTTTGCGCTATACCCTGGTATTGATGGATTTCTACACCTTACGTTGCTCTTCTATACTCTGCACGACTCTGGGGAGGCCAGTAATAGCGGTC
>NW_017032752.1:0-216 GCF_001483705.2 Eufriesea mexicana | reverse complement strand
TGGGCAGTAGCACATTCTGCTTGGCTCTGGTAAGGCAATCAGTAGTCGTCTCGGCACGTTTGGATGAGTTAAGCTACGTTTCGTTATATTACGTTTGGATAGGCAAAGAGAGGCTAGCTTTGAACTTTGCGCTATACCCTGGTATTGATGGAATTCTACACCTTACGTTGCTCTTCTATACTCTGCACGACTCTGGGGAGGCCAGTAATAGTGGTC
>NW_017032751.1:0-216 GCF_001483705.2 Eufriesea mexicana | reverse complement strand
CGCCGGAGAAGCGCCAGACTGCGTAGTCTGGCGACCAGGTCGTTCGCCCAGATCGGAGCCCGGTAAAGTGCCACCGAGCGAACGACTCTCGTGTAGAGGCGGCGCACCCTCCCGTCTGGCCCTCCCAGGTTCGGTAGCAGGCAACACAGCGCCCCCGTCATACCTTCCAGGTGTGGTTCCAGCGCGTGAAAGTGTTCGTCGATCTTCCAGTGGCTA
>NW_017032750.1:0-216 GCF_001483705.2 Eufriesea mexicana | reverse complement strand
ATCCTACCATAACCACATCACATCCAACTATACATTCACCCATCCATACACGCATCCATCCATTTATGCATCCCTTAATCCACCCATCCATTCATCCACGCACATCCATACATCCACGAATACGCATGTCCACACACTCGTACACGATATGCGTACATACATACATGCATCCATACATCCATACATCCATACAGACATACATCCATACATCCATAC
>NW_017032749.1:0-216 GCF_001483705.2 Eufriesea mexicana | reverse complement strand
AATGATAAGGTTATCACGTGATAACGTAACCAATCGTAGTTTAACCAAACGTAACCTAGCCCACCAAAAGTGCGTACAACATTATTGCTCATCTCTCCAGAGCCAAGCGGAATGTGCTAGATCACAGTAGAGCGACGAAGTCGGCCGCATTGAAGTGTAAAGCAGAAAAGTGAAAGATATCCAACGATAACCAAACGTAACAAATAAGAACCCAAC
>NW_017032748.1:0-216 GCF_001483705.2 Eufriesea mexicana | reverse complement strand
TTAGTCGATTAAGAGTCAGTTAAGAGTTAGTCAGTGGTCAGTCGTAGTCGCCTAATGACGGCCTGTTCTGGAAGACAGAGAAGTTAGCCGTTAGTTAGTTGATCGTCAGTTTAGTTGATATTTAGTTAGTTAATCATCAGTTAGCTGATTATCAGTCAGTTAGCAAGTTGGTCAGTAAGTCAGTTATTAGAAGCACGAGTAGTCGGTTAAGAGTTA
>NW_017032747.1:0-216 GCF_001483705.2 Eufriesea mexicana | reverse complement strand
TAGGCGATCTATTCACCATGCTACAACAGGCTATAGATTTTGAATAGACCTATTCTCTGGCAAACAGATGGCTGTCCTTGCCATTGGATTGGAGCCGATGTGCAATCTATTCACCAAGCTATAACAGGTTACAGACTGTGAATAAGACTATCGTCTGGCGAGCAGATGGCTGTACTTGCCATTGCATTGAAGGCGTTGGGCGACCTATTCACCAAG
>NW_017032746.1:0-216 GCF_001483705.2 Eufriesea mexicana | reverse complement strand
CTTATAGTTTATTAGCGACTTAGGTAAGTTATTGCCTGTTATACAGGTTAGTTTGTTTTAGATGTCGTAACAGATTCTCCGTTGTATTGTTGTCCATCAGGTTATATTTTAGAGCGGATTTTAAGTTGTATTTTAGTCGATTTGTGGTGTACTTTCTGCAGTTGAAGATAATGTGATCCACTGTCAAGAGCACTTTACATGCTTCTCAGGTTGGAG
>NW_017032745.1:0-216 GCF_001483705.2 Eufriesea mexicana | reverse complement strand
GATCTATTCACCATGCTATACCAGGCTATAGATTTTGGATAGACCTATTCTCTGGCAAGTAGAAGGCTGTACTTGCCATTGGAATGAAGGCATTAGGCGATCTATTCACCAAGCTACAACAGGTTATTGGTTTTGAAAAGACCTATTCTCTGATGAGTAGATGGTTGTATTTGCCATTGGATTGAAGGCGTTAGGCGAACTATTCACCAAGCTATA
>NW_017032744.1:0-216 GCF_001483705.2 Eufriesea mexicana | reverse complement strand
TGGCCTCCCCAGAGCCTAGTAGAGTATTGTGGAGCAATATAGAGCGTAGGGGAACGCCGAATAACAGTGTATATCCCAATAGTCACAGCTAACCTAAACTAACCTGTCTAAACGTCATATAAACAAACGCTACCTAACAGAGCCTAACGTGCTGTGACCACTATTGCTAGACTCATTAGAGTCAAATAGTATATACTGTGTCACCGTAGAGCGCAT
>NW_017032743.1:0-216 GCF_001483705.2 Eufriesea mexicana | reverse complement strand
TTGCTCACCACGATAATAGTCGAAAATGTCTATAAAATAGAATCTGCCAGGCACATTCTATAGTATTGCAACTGTTATAGCACGCCAAAAGAATCTTTCCTCCTTATTTATCCAAGAAAGTTTGCTCATCTCGATATTAGTCGAAAATGTCAGAAAATTGAATCTGCCAGGCACATTCTATATCATTGCAATGGCTATAGCAGGCCAGTAGAAACT
>NW_017032742.1:0-216 GCF_001483705.2 Eufriesea mexicana | reverse complement strand
TTTTCGACTAATATCGTGGTGAGCTTATTTTCTTGCATAAATAAGGAGGAAAGATTCCATTGGAGCGCTATAGCCATGGCAATGCTATAAAATCAGGCTGGAAAGTTCAATTTTATTTACCTTTTCTACTAATATCGTGGTGAGCTAATTTTAGTGCATTAATTAGGCGGAAAAATTCTATTGGCCTGCTATAGCCATTGCAATGCTATAGAATCA
>NW_017032741.1:0-216 GCF_001483705.2 Eufriesea mexicana | reverse complement strand
GCAATAGCGGTCTCGGCACGTTAGCTTGAGATAGGTTACGTATGCCTATGTTATGCTTGGATAGGTCAGGATAGGATAGCTTTGACGTTTTTCTGTACACTGCTTTTCAGTGGATTCCTGCGCTCTACTGTGATCTGATATTCCCTGCTTTGAACCGGGAATGCTTGAAATTGTGGCCGCGGCGTGTTGGGATGTGTTAGGTTATGCTCGGTTAGG
>NW_017032740.1:0-216 GCF_001483705.2 Eufriesea mexicana | reverse complement strand
ATGACAGTTACGACTAATATCGTGGTGAGCAATTTTTCTGTATAAATGCGAAGGAAAGATTCTGTAGGTCTGATATAGCCATTGCATTGCAATAGAATCTGACCCAAAAGTTCAATTTCTTTAACATTTTCGACTAATATCGTGTTGTCCAAACATTTATGCACAAAAAAGGAGGAACGATGCCACTGGTTCGCTATAGCGAATGCATTACAATAG
>NW_017032739.1:0-216 GCF_001483705.2 Eufriesea mexicana | reverse complement strand
TACGTAAATCCTTATTAGCTTCGTTGTCGCGAAATCGAAGGAAACGCAGAAACTTGTCTAATCGTCCTCCTAATTTGTTACATCGATTTTCGCGCTAATCGAGTGGCAAACGAATTATTACGAATTAATTAATAGAGAAGAAAGGAAACGAGAGGAAAGAATTCGGTCATTGACTAACCATTGATTTTGAAACATCGTTGGAAAAAGAGTGTAGAA
>NW_017032738.1:0-216 GCF_001483705.2 Eufriesea mexicana | reverse complement strand
ATAAAATTGAACTTTTCAGCAAGATTCTATTGCAATGCCATGGCTATAGCAAACCAATACGA
Source organism: Eufriesea mexicana (assembly GCF_001483705.2). NCBI lineage: Eukaryota > Metazoa > Arthropoda > Insecta > Hymenoptera > Apidae > Eufriesea > Eufriesea mexicana. Next base: position 154 of record NW_017032738.1, on the reverse strand, counting down.
CTTTTCCTCCTTATTTATGCAGAAAATCTTGCTAACCACGATATTTGTCGAAAATGAAAATAGAATTGAACTTTTCAATCAGATTACACAGCAATGCAATGGCTATAGCAAACCAATAGAATCTTACCTCGTTGTTTACGCAGGAAACACTGCT
>NW_017032737.1:0-215 GCF_001483705.2 Eufriesea mexicana | reverse complement strand
TCAATTTTATTGACATTTTCGACTAATATCGTGGCGAGCTAACTTTCATGCATAAATAAGGAGCAAAGATTCTATTGGCGTGCTATTGCCATTGCAGTGGTGTAGAATCTGTCCGGAAAATTCAATTTTATTGACATTACCGACTAATATAGTGGTGAGTTAACTTTCTTGCATAAATATGGAGGAAAGATTCTCTTGGCGTGCTATTGCCGTTG
>NW_017032736.1:0-216 GCF_001483705.2 Eufriesea mexicana | reverse complement strand
GTGGTCTCGGCACGTCAGGTTCAGTTGAGCTACGTTTGTTTATGTTATGCATGGTTATGGTAGAAGAGGGTAGATTTTACTTTTGTTCTACGCACTGCAGTTCGGTGGACATTTGCGCTTCACTGTGCTCTAGTCCGCTCTGCCTGGCTCTCGGGAGGCCAGCATTAGTGGGCGCGTCAGGATCCTCCAGAGAACACTAGAGTGCAGAAACATGCC
>NW_017032735.1:0-216 GCF_001483705.2 Eufriesea mexicana | reverse complement strand
GCCGAGCAAATTATAGCACAGCAGAGCTCAAAAATCAACCGCACGGCGACGTATAGCGGTAAAATCCGATCTATCCTTTCCTAACCTGACCATGCGTAACTTAATCGAACGTAACCTAACTCAACCTAACGTGCCTATACCAGCATTGCTGAACTCTACAGAGCCAAGCAGATTAAGCTAGTGCGCAGAAGAGCGCAGAAATTTGTCGCATTGAAG
>NW_017032734.1:0-216 GCF_001483705.2 Eufriesea mexicana | reverse complement strand
CTACTTTCCCCTAATACGCCCTACTTGGCGACGTGGAGTTCATCAGTAGTTGGCTAAACACGTTAGGTTGGAATTGGGTGCGTTAGGTTATGCTAGGTTCAGTCAGGATATGTTAGGATATCTGTTTCTCTCCGCTTTACACTCCAATGCAGCGGACATCTGCGTTGTGCTGTGCTCTAGTATATTCTGCTTGGCTCTGGGAACGCCAGCAATAGT
>NW_017032733.1:0-216 GCF_001483705.2 Eufriesea mexicana | reverse complement strand
ATTCTTACATCCATACATTCATACATACATACATCCATACATGCATACATCCATACATCCATATATATATACATCCATCGTTCCATACATTCACCCATCCATACATCCATCCAACCATACATCCACCGGTCCATACATCCAAATATTCATACATACATACATCCATAAATCCATCCACCCACACCTCCATCCATCCATACATCCATCCATCCATAC
>NW_017032732.1:0-216 GCF_001483705.2 Eufriesea mexicana | reverse complement strand
CCGTAACCTATCGTAGGCAAGCACAACGTAACGTGCCGCGACCACTATTGCTGGCCCCCACAGACAAGCAGAGTATACTAGAGCACAGCAGAGCGTGGAAATTCTCTGAATAGCATTGTATAGCACACACGCCAAAAATATCCATACCTAGCGCGAAATAGCATAACCCAGTCGAATGTAGCATGGCTCAATCTAACGTGCCGATACCAGTATTTC
>NW_017032731.1:0-216 GCF_001483705.2 Eufriesea mexicana | reverse complement strand
TTTAACTATGGTATAACAGTTTTGTTGGGATTATTGGGATATTGATTAACACTTTGACTACTATGTTGGTCATATATGACTGGCTACGGTTTCTCCTGTGAGGCCACAGTGGTCATTGGTGACTGGAGCGCTTGAACTACTTGCACTACATTAAACTACATTGAACGAAAATTGACAGTTGGTGCATTTTGAATATAACCGCTAATTAGAAGATAC
>NW_017032730.1:0-216 GCF_001483705.2 Eufriesea mexicana | reverse complement strand
TCATGTCTGGTCAGGTCAGGTCAGTTCAAGTCAGTTCACTTCAGATCAGATCATGTCATGTCAAGTCACATCAGGTCATGTCAGGCCAAGCAAGGTTGGGGCTGGTCAGGCCAGGTCAGGTCTGGTTTGGTCAGGTCAAGTCAGGTCAGGTCTGGTCAGGTCAGCCCAGGTCATGTCAGGTCAGGTCAGATCAGGTGATGTCAGTTCAGGTCAGTT
>NW_017032729.1:0-215 GCF_001483705.2 Eufriesea mexicana | reverse complement strand
GGGAATTTCAATTTTAATGACATTATCAAATAATATCGTGGTGACTTATCTTCCATGCATAAATAAGGAGGAAAGATTCTATTGGCGTACTATAGCCATTGGATTTCAATAGAATCTTGCTGGAAAATTCAATTTTAGTGACATTTTCGACTAACACCGTGGCGAGCTAACTTCCTTGCGTAAGTAAGGAGGAAAGATGCTTTTTGAGTGCTATA
>NW_017032728.1:0-216 GCF_001483705.2 Eufriesea mexicana | reverse complement strand
GTACGTATGGCTTTGACTTTCGTGCTATGCTGTGTTATTCGGTGGATTCCTGCGATCTACTGTACTCTACTATATCCTGCTTGGCCCTGGGTGGGCCACGAACAGCGGTCTCGTCACGTACCTTTGAGGTATGTTACGTTTGGTTACGTTAAAGTTGGCCAGGTTGTGATACGGTAGCTTTGACTTTCGTGCTTTACACTGCCATGTGGTCGATTT
>NW_017032727.1:0-216 GCF_001483705.2 Eufriesea mexicana | reverse complement strand
GCATGCGCACTCTGTGAATATTCAAAGTCGATTTTCTCGACAACGAAGCATCGAATGCAAAAATTTTATTCTTTATTTTCGATTTATTTTTTCATGTAGAATCACCTCCTTTCGATTGCACTATCATTTTGCACTACCCCATTGCTGGGACACCCTGTGTATAATCAATAGGAAAACACGCACCAAGCGATCGCAACACCTAGTAGTTCCAGTGTT
>NW_017032726.1:0-216 GCF_001483705.2 Eufriesea mexicana | reverse complement strand
CCAGCAATGGTGGTCGCGACTCGCTCTGTTGAGTTACGCTACGTTTCGATATGTTAGCTTAGGTGAGGTTAGGTTAGGGTATCATTCACTTTTGTTCTATGCTCTGCAATACGGTGGAATTCTACGCTCTACTGTGCTCTACCATATTCTGCATGGCTCTGGGGATGCCAGCTGCAGTGGTCGCGGCACGTTATGTTGAGGTGTGCTACGTTTGGT
>NW_017032725.1:0-216 GCF_001483705.2 Eufriesea mexicana | reverse complement strand
TTCGGCTCTAGACGGGCCAGCAATTGTGATCTCCGCAGGTTACACTGAGTTACGGTAAGTTTGATTGGATTAGGTTAGGTCAGGTTAGGTTAGGATGTCTTTCACTATTGTGCTATACACTTCAATGCGGTGGATGTCTGCGCTCTACTGTGACCTACTATATTCTGCTTGGCTCCGGCTATGCCAGCAACAGTGGTCCCGCAAGTTGTACTGAGC
>NW_017032724.1:0-216 GCF_001483705.2 Eufriesea mexicana | reverse complement strand
TCATACTGGAGCACATTATAGCGTAGAAATTCCCCGAAGAGCAGCCTACATCCCAAATGTTGGTGCAATCCTAACAAAACTTAACCTAACCTATCCTCACCGAACGTAACCTGACTCAGCGTAACCAGACGAGATCGCCTTTGCTGGCTTTCGCGGTGTCAAGCTGAAAATATTACAGCAATGTAGAGCGCAGAAATCCACCTATCATCAGACCGA
>NW_017032723.1:0-216 GCF_001483705.2 Eufriesea mexicana | reverse complement strand
TTTGTGCGTGTTTGATGGCACGTTCAAAACGAATTCTGGCAGGAATTTGGTATAGAACACGTTATTAATTCAATGGAACGCTCGCTCTAGTGTCTTACACGCAATCTTCACTAACACGAGAATCGTGTTACTATCTGCTAAGGAAAAGTGAGCTGCAGTTATTGGGTATGGTCATCTAAACGATTGCAATATATTTGTAAGAAAATCTACTTCTAT
>NW_017032722.1:0-216 GCF_001483705.2 Eufriesea mexicana | reverse complement strand
CCCCAGAGTCGAGCAGAGTATAGTGGAGCAATGCAGAGCGCAGGGAACCATCGATTAGCAGTGAAAAGCACAAAAGTTGAAGATATCCCAACGCAACCTGACATAACCAAACCTACAAGAACGAAGCATAGCTCAACAGAACGGGCCCAGACTACTGCTTCTGTCCTTCCCAGCGCCATGCCTAACGTAGTAGGGTACAGTAGATCACAGAAATCC
>NW_017032721.1:0-216 GCF_001483705.2 Eufriesea mexicana | reverse complement strand
TGGTTCCTCCAGAGCCAAGCAGAACATACTAGAGCACAGTAGATCTCAGTAATCATCCTCATTGCAGTGCATACCACAAAATTCAAAGCTACCCTGTCCAAACCTAATCTAACCTAATCTAACAAAGCATAACCAAACTAAACCTATCGTGCGACGGCCGCCATTGCTCGCTTCCCCAAAGCCGAGTAGGGCATAGTAGAGCAACGAAGAACGCAT
>NW_017032720.1:0-215 GCF_001483705.2 Eufriesea mexicana | reverse complement strand
TGGAAAATTCAATTTTATTGACATTTTCGACTAATATCGTGGTGATCTAGCTTCCTGGCATAAATGCGGTGGAAAGATGCTTTTGGCGTGGTATATCCATTGCAATGCTGCAGAATCTGGCCGGAAAAATCAAGTTTATTGACATTTTCGAATAATATCGTGGTGAGTTAACGATCATGCATAAACAAGGAGGAAAGATTTTATTGGCGTGCTAT
>NW_017032719.1:0-216 GCF_001483705.2 Eufriesea mexicana | reverse complement strand
GACTAACGTGTCGGGATCAATACTGCTGGCATCCCCATGGCCAAGCAGAGCAATCTAGAGCAAGGCAGGTCGCAGAGATCCACCGAATGGCAGCGTAAAGCAAAAAGGCCAAAGCCGCCTTAACCAAATTTAGCCTAACCTAACCAAACCAAGCGCAACATATCCCAACCAAACTTGCCAATACCGCTGTTGGCGGTCTCCCCGAAGACAGGCAGA
>NW_017032718.1:0-216 GCF_001483705.2 Eufriesea mexicana | reverse complement strand
ATCTTCCGTTCTGCTGACATGTGGCCGATTTATGCGGTATACTGAGCTCTAGTGTATCATTTATTGCCCTGGGGGGGGGGCAGCAATAGCGGTCTTGGCACGTTATGTTTAACCAAGCTATGTTTGGCTACGTTCTTTTTGCTTGTGTTAGGTTTGGGTGGCTTTGACTTTTACGATATACACAGCGATTCTACGGATTTCTGCTTTCCATTCTAT
>NW_017032717.1:0-216 GCF_001483705.2 Eufriesea mexicana | reverse complement strand
GCCACGGACAACCGACAATTTTCTAATTAATCCACTTCAACCTGGTAGACAATCGACAACTTTTCGCAATTATTTTTCTCAGGCTTAACCGCGGTCTCTCGCGGCCAGAGGAATGCGCGAATTCGCGGAAGACGCGCTGACGCTGATCCACGGGATTAATTGCAATTAACTGTTTTCATTCTAGACACTGATCTTTCCAGTATGCGATAGTAACGA
>NW_017032716.1:0-216 GCF_001483705.2 Eufriesea mexicana | reverse complement strand
AACGTAACAGCCGAACGTAGCGTAGCTCAACCTAACGTGCCGGGACAACTATTGCTGGCCTCCACGGAGCCAAGCGGAAAATACTAGAGTAAAGCAGAGCGCATAAATCCACCGCATTGCAGTGAGTAGCACAGGAGACCTAGATATCCTACCCTAACATTAAATAATCTAACATAACCAACCGCAGCAGAGCCCAACATGACGTGCCGCGGCCAC
>NW_017032715.1:0-216 GCF_001483705.2 Eufriesea mexicana | reverse complement strand
GTTCAAAAATCATAGGGATCGACCCACGCATTCTGTACTTTTTAACAATATTATGTTTCCTGTCAAGAAACTAATAAAAGCATATTACTTTTCCAAGCTCCCCAATCTATACTTCTTATGAAAGCACAAATAGAGCCTTTTGTGAAAAAAAACTCGGAAACTTCATCCAATAACAACATACATAGCCCTAGCAAGGGTCCATATAAATATACGATT
>NW_017032714.1:0-215 GCF_001483705.2 Eufriesea mexicana | reverse complement strand
ACGTTAGGCGATATATTCACCAAGCTATAACAGATTATAGATTTTGAGTAGACCTATTCTCTTGCAAGTAGATGGCTGTACTTGCCATTGAATTGAAGGCGTTCGGCGATCTATTCACCAAGCCATAGTAGATTTTAGATTTTGAATAGACGTATTCTTTGGCATGAAGGTGGCTGTACTTGCCATTGGATTCAAGGCGTTAGGCTATCTACTCC
>NW_017032713.1:0-216 GCF_001483705.2 Eufriesea mexicana | reverse complement strand
GTTAGGGTAGGTTAGGGTAGCTTTCACTTTTGTGCTATACACTGATATTCGGCGAACTTCTGCGCTCTGCTCTGTTCTAATATGTTCAGCCTGGCTCCGGGAAAGCCATCAAAAGCGTTCTCGGCACGTTAGTTTAAGTTAGGCTACGTTTAATTTTATTACGTTTGGATATGTTAGGACAGGGTAGCTTAGACTTTTGTGGTGTACACTGCTATG
>NW_017032712.1:0-215 GCF_001483705.2 Eufriesea mexicana | reverse complement strand
ATTGCATTGCTATTGAATATGCCTGGAAAAATCAATTTTATTCACATTTTCGACTAATATCTTCGTGAGCGAAATTTCTTTCATAAATAAGGAGGAAAGATTCTATTGGCGTGCTATAGCCATTGCAGGGATATTGAATCCGGCTGGAAAAGTCAATTTTATTTACTTTATCGTCTAATATCGTGGTGAGCTAATTTTCTTGCATAAATAAGGAG
>NW_017032711.1:0-216 GCF_001483705.2 Eufriesea mexicana | reverse complement strand
TATTACGATTGGTCAGGTTAGGAGATTGCAGGTTTCACATTGCAGCTATAGTGTGCTATTATGAGGTTTCCTGTGCCCTCCTGTGCTCCTATATTTTCAGTTTGGCTCTGGGAAGGCCAGCAATACTCTTAGCGGCTCGTCATGTTGAACCAGTTTGCGTTCGGTTTTGTGGGGTTATGGGAAGTTTGGTTCGGGTAGCTTTAACTTTTGTCCTTG
>NW_017032710.1:0-215 GCF_001483705.2 Eufriesea mexicana | reverse complement strand
ATACATTTGGCGTGCTATAGCCATCGCAATGGTGTAGAATCTGGCCAGAAAATTCTATTTATTGACATTTTCGACTGATATCGTGGTCAGCTTACTTTCTTGCATAAACAAGGAGGAAAAATTCTATAGGCGTGCTATAGCCATTGCAATGCAGCACAATCGGGCTGGAATGTTCAATTTTATTGTCATTTTCGATAAATATCGTGGTGAGCTAG
>NW_017032709.1:0-216 GCF_001483705.2 Eufriesea mexicana | reverse complement strand
AACCTAACCTAACTCTACGTAACCGAACAGAATCTAGCGCGCCGAGACCACTATTACTCGCGACCACAGAGCCAAGCAGAGCATATTCGATCACATTACAGCGCCGGAAACCTGCGAATAGCTGTGCATAGCACTAAAGCCAGAGTAGTCTATCATAACTTAGCCAAACGTAACACATCCGAACGTAACTTAACTCAGCCTAACATGACGAGACCA
>NW_017032708.1:0-215 GCF_001483705.2 Eufriesea mexicana | reverse complement strand
ACAACACGCGAATGGTACCTTTCCCGCTCATTACGCGAGAAAGTTTGCTCACAACGATATTAGCCGAAAATGTCAATAAAATTGAACTTTACCATCTGATTCTATAGCATTGCAATGGCTAAGGCACTCCAATAGGGTGTTTCCTACTTATCTATGAGAGAAAGTGTGCTCGCAGCGATTTTAGTAGAAAATGTTAACAAAATTGAACTTACCAG
>NW_017032707.1:0-215 GCF_001483705.2 Eufriesea mexicana | reverse complement strand
GCTATTTTCCTTTGCGTCGATCGTGTAAGAGCCCTGAGAATTCAATTAACTTTAATTAAAGTATTTAATGGGATTGATCAATGCTTCGAGGTGTTTTACATTCGTTCCATTTTTGCATCGAGGCGAAAGGAGAGGAAGGAGAGACAGGAGAGCCCCGGCGGAAGAATAAGAACGCGTTAAATGTACAAAGCACGGTACCCCGAAGGAAACGAGTT
>NW_017032706.1:0-215 GCF_001483705.2 Eufriesea mexicana | reverse complement strand
TCTACAGCACAGGAGAGCGAATAAATCCGCCGCACTGAAGTGCAAGGTACAAAAGTCAAAGGTTACCTAAACTAACATAGCCAAACGAAGCCAATCTCAACCTATCGTACCGCGAACACTACTGCTGGAATCGCCAGTTCCAAGCGGAGCACATTAGAGCACAGTAGAGCGCAGAAGTCCACCGGATAGCAGCGTATAGCGTAAAAGTCAAATCT
>NW_017032705.1:0-215 GCF_001483705.2 Eufriesea mexicana | reverse complement strand
TAACGTTGCCAAACGCAGCATACACAAACGTAACATAGCTCAAACTAACATGACGAGGCCACTGTTGCTGGCCTCCACAGAGAAAAGCAGTATGTAGTAGGGCACAGTAGTGCGCATGAATCAACCGCATTGGAGTAAATAGCACAAAATTTGAAGATACACTGACACAACCTGCCCTAGCCCAACCTAATGGAACGCAGCGTAACTCAACAGAA
>NW_017032704.1:0-215 GCF_001483705.2 Eufriesea mexicana | reverse complement strand
GTGTCTTATTTATCCTATCCTAATTTAACCAAACGTAACATACCCAAGCGAAGAAAGCACAACATAACGTGTCTACACCACTACTGCTGCCCTCCAGGAGCCAAGCAGAACATATTAGGGGAGACTTGAGCGCAGATATCCATAGAAACGCGTTGCATAGCACTACAGTCGGAGCTACCGTATCCTAACATAACGAAACGTAACTTAACCGAACG
>NW_017032703.1:0-215 GCF_001483705.2 Eufriesea mexicana | reverse complement strand
CAGACAGAATCTAAAACATTGCGACGGCTATAGCACGCAAATTGAATTTTTCCTACTTATTTATGCAATAAAGGTAGCTCACCACGATATAAGTCGAAAATGTCAATGAAAGTGAATTTTCCAGGAAGATTCTATAACTTTGCAATGCCTACAGCACGTCAATAGAATCTTTCCTCCTTATTTATGCAAGAAAGATTACTCACCGCCATATTAGT
>NW_017032702.1:0-215 GCF_001483705.2 Eufriesea mexicana | reverse complement strand
TAAACAGTTGAAAAATATTTCAATATTGTACATTATGCAACATCAGTTACTATTACATATTTACACAATTTTTTAAATACTATATACACGAGATAATAATTGTATGGCAAATATTATTTACCAACATAAATATTTTTTAAAATAGGATTTTGTTTACTCATTAATATAATACCATACTTTGAATTATTTAATTGTTATAATAATTAATGATAAAA
>NW_017032701.1:0-215 GCF_001483705.2 Eufriesea mexicana | reverse complement strand
CTAACCGAACCGAAATAAAGACATATTTAGGACTATCTGGACATTGCAGTAAATTCATTAAAAACGTTTCAAAAGTTGCTAAACCCCTTACAGATTTGGTGAAGAAAGGGGCATCATTCTATAGGACGGAAAAACAACAGAACAGTTTTGATTCGCTAAAGAGCGCCTTATGCGAAGTACCAGCACAGGCATACCCTGACTTTAGCAAACCCTGC
>NW_017032700.1:0-215 GCF_001483705.2 Eufriesea mexicana | reverse complement strand
ACCCTAATGTGCACTGTCACTTACGTCCTAGGCCCCAAACACTCTTAAATATACTTTCAGGGCTGTATTCGGGCTTTATCTACATAAATGTCCCTTACAATCGATCCTCCTGCATGCTGTCACTTACGTCCTAGGTCCCAAACACTCTTAACATACTTTCAGGGCTGTATTCCTGTTATTTCTACATAAATATCCCTTACAATTGATCTTCTTGC
>NW_017032699.1:0-215 GCF_001483705.2 Eufriesea mexicana | reverse complement strand
TTTATTTGTTGGTGTGTAGATGGCTATACTTACCGCTGTACTGGAAGAGTTAGATGATCTATATAACAGGCTACAATAGATTATAGACTTTGAATAGCTCTATCTGTTAGTGAGCAGATGCCTACACTCGCCACTGTATTGGATGCATTTGGTTATCTATACAACAGGCTACAATAGATTATAGACTTCGAATGGACCTATCTGTTGGTGAGTAG
>NW_017032698.1:0-215 GCF_001483705.2 Eufriesea mexicana | reverse complement strand
ACTCGATTTTATGGACATTTTGGACTGATATCGTGGTGAGCTATCTTTCCCTCATAATGAGAAGAGATACTATTGGCGTGCTATAGCCATTGCACTGCTAAAGAATCTGGTTAGAAAATTGAATTTAATTGACATTTTCGGCTAACATCTTCGTGACATAACATTCTTGCATAAATATGTAGGAATGATTCTATTGGCGTATTATAGCCATTAAA
>NW_017032697.1:0-215 GCF_001483705.2 Eufriesea mexicana | reverse complement strand
TTTCTGCACGAAAGCTACCTCACCACGACATTAGTCGAAAATGTTAATAAAGTTGCATTTACGCGGCAGATTCAAAAGCATTGTAATGGCTATATCACGGCAATAGTATCACTCCTCCTTATTTATACATGAAAGATACCACACAACGATTCTAGTCGAAATTGTTATTAAAATTGAATGTTCGAGGCAGATTCTATAGCATCGCAATGGCTATA
>NW_017032696.1:0-215 GCF_001483705.2 Eufriesea mexicana | reverse complement strand
GAACATGTTACAGCACAGCATAGCGCAGGAACCCACCGAACAGCAGTGTATAGGACGAAAGTCCATGTCATCCATTCCTAACCTAGCAAATCGTTACGTTGCCAAATCTAACATAGCACAAAATAACGTGACGCGACCACTATTGCTGCCCACCCTAGATTCGAGCAGAGTGTAGGAGGGCACAGCAGACCGCAGAATTCCACTGCATAACAGCC
>NW_017032695.1:0-215 GCF_001483705.2 Eufriesea mexicana | reverse complement strand
GTTCGGTTAGGTTTGGTTATGTTATGTTAGGTTAGGTTAGGTCAGGTCAGGCCAGGTCAAGTCAGGTCAGGGCAGAGCGGGTCAGGGCAGGTCGGGTCAGGTCGGATCAGGTCAGTTCATGTCAGGTTTGGTTAGGTCAGGTCATGTCGGGATTGGTTAGGTAAAGTTAGGTTAGGTTAGGTTAGGTTAGGTTAGGTCAGATAAGTTCAGGTCTG
>NW_017032694.1:0-215 GCF_001483705.2 Eufriesea mexicana | reverse complement strand
TCCCTATCCATGAGAGTACTATACGCTGATAGTTCCATAATTGCATTAGGATTCACATTATCAATGAAAAATGTATTCCAACTGCTACATTACTGTGATGATGCCTGTACTCAGTACTGTATCGTCAATTGTTTGTGTCTCGAGGGATAATTTATCAGTAGATTCTCATTCTAGAACTGTTATATTACCTAAATCATCATTCAACAGACTAATCC
>NW_017032693.1:0-215 GCF_001483705.2 Eufriesea mexicana | reverse complement strand
CGTGGTGAGCTAACTTTCTTGCATAAATAAGGAGGAAAGAACCTATTGGCGTGCTATAGCCGTCGCAATGCTATAGAATCTGGCTGGAAAACTCAATATTGTGGATATTTTCGACTAACATCGTGGTGAGTTAACTTCCTTGCATAAATGAGGAGGAAAGATTCAATTGGCGTGCTATAGGCATAGCTATGCTATAGAATCTTCCTGTAAAATTC
>NW_017032692.1:0-215 GCF_001483705.2 Eufriesea mexicana | reverse complement strand
TGGAAGAAAAATGGCGAAGACGAGTGATTAAGGTAAAAACGTTGAACGCGGAATTTTCAATGAAAGTTTGGAAAATTTTTGGTGATTTAGACCATGGCAGGTTTAGCGTTAAGGACTTCTTGCTCGCTCTGTCTTATCGAGGAATTAAGATCCCAACAGTTAAAGCAAACTTGCGTCCAAAAATTGCGAAATTACCTGGAACTTCTTGCACCCTA
>NW_017032691.1:0-215 GCF_001483705.2 Eufriesea mexicana | reverse complement strand
GCACTGTCGAGGCGAGCAAAAGATGACGTGGCGCGTTAGTTTGAGTTAGGTTACGTTTGGTTAATATAGGTTAAATTAAGTTTTGTTAAGGTAGCTGTGGCTTTCGCGCTGTACACTGTTAATCGGTGTATTCCTGTGATATACTGTGCTCCACTATATTCTGCTTGGCCATGCGGAGACCAGTAGCAGTGTTCGCTGCACGTTATGTTGAGAAA
>NW_017032690.1:0-215 GCF_001483705.2 Eufriesea mexicana | reverse complement strand
CAGTAATTCACCGAACAGCAGCGTACAGCACAAAAGCTAAAACTATCCTAAACAAACTTAGCCCAATCCGAACTAACCGAACGTAATCTAACTCTACGTAACATACGTAGACTAGAGTTGCTGGCCTTCCCAGAGCCAGGCTGTAAATATTGGAGCACCGCTGTGCCCAGGAATCCGCCTAATAGCGGACTATGTCACAAAGGTCAAAGATATCC
>NW_017032689.1:0-215 GCF_001483705.2 Eufriesea mexicana | reverse complement strand
TTGCGATTGGGTACGTTGCGATTGATCAGGTTAGGAGGGGCCAGCTCTGACTTTAGTACTATGCACTGCTATTCGGTCGATTACAACCATCTTCATTGCTTGACTATACTCTACAAGACTCTGTGATGGCAAGTGATAGTGGTCCCAGCACGTCGTTTGACTTATGCTACGTTTGGTTATGTTACGTTTCGGTAGGGCGGGAGAGGATACCATTG
>NW_017032688.1:0-215 GCF_001483705.2 Eufriesea mexicana | reverse complement strand
AGCATTGCACTGCCCATAGCACGCCAATAGAATCTTTCCTGCTTATTTACGCAAGGAAGTTGCCTCACCACGATATTAGTCGAAAAGGTCAATAAAATAGAACTTTCCAGCCAGGTTCTACAGCATTGCAATGTCTGTAGCATGCCAATAGAGTCTACCCTGCTCATTTAGGCAAGAAAGGTAGCTCACCACGATAATGGTCGAAAATGTCAATA
>NW_017032687.1:0-215 GCF_001483705.2 Eufriesea mexicana | reverse complement strand
ATTTTGAATAGACCTCTTCTCTGGCAAGTAGATGGCTGCACTTGCCATTGGATTGAAGGCGTTTGGCGGTCTAATCGCCAAGCCACAACAGATAATAGATTTTGAATATACCTACTCTCTGGCAAGTAGATGGTTGTTCTTGCCATTGGGTGGAAGGCGTTAGGCGATATATTCACCATGCTATAGCAGGCTATATATTTTGAATAGACCTATTC
>NW_017032686.1:0-215 GCF_001483705.2 Eufriesea mexicana | reverse complement strand
TTGGTAGCATGAAAATTAAGTCGAGAATTTGATAACCGGTCTAGTGACCTGTTATATGTATCTCTGTATAATATCACGATTGCGTTGTACGTAATTACTACCGTATATATAACTGCGTTACTATTAAAATGGCAAATCGATAAAATGGCGTCGGAAGCTTCGTATTATACGAAAACCAAGTGTATACTAAGAGGAAGAATAAACTAAGAATTTTA
>NW_017032685.1:0-215 GCF_001483705.2 Eufriesea mexicana | reverse complement strand
TCTTTTCTTCGCGTCCATTGCTTTTTCTCTTCCTCTTTGTGGACGAAGGAAATGATTGATGGTGCGTGGTTAGGTGTGTTCCGTCTCAGAATGATTTTCATGTGACGGTGATAGTTCCTGGCTTTGGTAGGCTAGGTGGATTATTTTATTGGAAGTTTTACTGATTTGTCCGCGATTGGAGGTTAGAATAAGTGAAACGAAGGTTGATTAGGTAT
>NW_017032684.1:0-215 GCF_001483705.2 Eufriesea mexicana | reverse complement strand
TCTTTTCTTCGCGTCCATTGCTTTTTCTCTTCCTCTTTGTGGACGAAGGAAATGATTGATGGTTCGTGGTTAGGTGTGTTCCGTCTCAGAATGATTTTCATGTGACGGTGAAAGTTCCTGGCTTTGGTAGGCTAGGTGAATTATTTTATTGTAAGTTTTACTGATTTGTCCGCGATTGGAGGTTAGAATAAGTGAAACGAAGGTTGATTAGGTAT
>NW_017032683.1:0-215 GCF_001483705.2 Eufriesea mexicana | reverse complement strand
AAGCAGTCGTCGCGTTTCGTTACGTTGAGTTGGGCTTCGTTTGTATAGGTCACGTTTGCCTGGATGACATTTACTTTCGTCCTATGCACTGCGACTCTATGAATTTCTGCTGTCTGCATACATCTAATACATTCTGCTTGGCTCCGGGGCGACCAGCAGTGTTGGTCGCGTCACGTTACGTTGAGTTACGTTACGTTTGGTTATGGTACGATTGG
>NW_017032682.1:0-215 GCF_001483705.2 Eufriesea mexicana | reverse complement strand
GAGTTTATTTTCTTGCATAGATAAGGAGGAAAGATTCTATTGGCGTCCTATCGGCATTGCAAAACTATAGAATATTCCTGGAATATTCAATTTTATTGACATTTCAGACTAATATCGCGGTGAGCTAACTATCTAGCATAAATAAGGAGCATAGATTCTGTTGGCGTGATATAGGCGTTGCAATGTTACAGAATCTTGCCGGCAAATTCAATTTT
>NW_017032681.1:0-215 GCF_001483705.2 Eufriesea mexicana | reverse complement strand
GATACTGCTGGCTTCACGAAAGCTAAGCAGATTATAGCAGAGCAATGGAGAACACTAGAATCTTCCGAAAAGCAGTGCACATCATAAAAGTCAAGTCTATCCTAAGCAGACTTAACCAAACCAACCCGAACAAACGTAACATAACTCAACCAAAACTGCCGGGAGCACTATTCCTGGCGTCCACGGGTCAAGGAAAGTGTGAGAGCGCACAGAAG
>NW_017032680.1:0-215 GCF_001483705.2 Eufriesea mexicana | reverse complement strand
CGTCACTATCTTCGGCCAATGGCGATCACTACCTGTGATCATAGGAGAGTTAACGGACTACAACAGGACTGGAGATGTAAACAGGCTGTGTCTTCTTCTTATGGAAAAATAGTACGTCAACTCCATATAAACGTTCAACATTTAGAATTATTATATAGGAACAGAATAAACATTTCAAACTAATCGTTATTTGCATTGTATAACCATTATATGCA
>NW_017032679.1:0-215 GCF_001483705.2 Eufriesea mexicana | reverse complement strand
GCTAGCTTGCTGCGCTCTACTGCGCTCTACTATACCTTGCTCGACTCTGGGGACCCAGTGGTCACGACACGACAGGATGTGTTATGCTACGCATGGCAATGTCGCGATTGGTTAGGTTAGTATATGTCAGCTTCGACTTTTGTGCTGTACACCGCTATTCAGAGAATCTCTACGCCCTGCATTACTCTACTGTACTCCGCGAGATTCTGAGGATG
>NW_017032678.1:0-215 GCF_001483705.2 Eufriesea mexicana | reverse complement strand
GGGGAAAGATACTTTTCGCGCGCTATAGGCTTTGCAATGCAATGGACTCTGGCAGGAAAATTCCATTTTACTGACATTTTCGACTAACATCGAGGTGAGCCACCTTTCTTGCATAAATGAGGAGGAAGTATTCTATTGCCGTGATATAGGCATTGCATTGATATAGAATGTTTGGAAAATTCAAATTTATAGACATTTTCGCCTAACATCGTTGT
>NW_017032677.1:0-215 GCF_001483705.2 Eufriesea mexicana | reverse complement strand
GCTGCTCTCTACATTGCTCTACTTTGCTCTGCACGGCTCTGCGGAGGCCAGCAATAGTGGTTGTGGCACGGTAGTTTGTGTTATGTTACGTTTAATTATTGTAGGTTGGGTTGTGTTAGTTATGATGGCTTTGGCATTTGCGCTATACAGTAATATTCGTTGGATTTCGGCGCTCTACTGTCCTCCAGTGCGTTCTGCTTGACCGTGTGGGGCCA
>NW_017032676.1:0-215 GCF_001483705.2 Eufriesea mexicana | reverse complement strand
ACATTTGTCGAAAATGTCAATAAAATTGATCTTTTCAGACAGATTCTACGGCAATGCATTGGCCATTGCAAAGCAATAGTTTCTTTCCGCCTTATTCGCGCGGAAAAGCTTTCTCACCACGATATTATTCGTAAATGTCAATAGAATTGCACTTTCAGTCAGATTCTATTGAAATGCAAAGGTTATAGGAAACCAATAGTTTCTTTCCACGTTGT
>NW_017032675.1:0-215 GCF_001483705.2 Eufriesea mexicana | reverse complement strand
AGGCTACTTTGACATTTGTGCTATTCACTGTCGTTCGGTGGATTTTGCGCTAAAATGTGCCCCTATATGCTCTGCTTGGCTCTGGGAGGCGAGCGATGATGGTATCGCCGCGTTACGCTGAGTTACACTACGTTTGGCTGGGTTAAATTCTTCAAGGTTGTGTCAGGATATGTCTGACTCCTGTGCCATACACTGCAATGCGCTGAATTTCTGCG
>NW_017032674.1:0-215 GCF_001483705.2 Eufriesea mexicana | reverse complement strand
TGACAGCATCTGACCTGACCTGACCTCACCTGACTTGACCTCACCTGACCTCACCTGACCTCAACTGTCCTCACCTGACCTGACCGGACTGATCTGACCTGACCTTTCCAGACGTTAACCGGCCTTACCTGGACTGTCCTGACCACACCTGGCCTAACCTGACCTGACCTGACCGTACTCATCTGACCTGACCTGACCTGGCCTGACCTGGCCTG
>NW_017032673.1:0-215 GCF_001483705.2 Eufriesea mexicana | reverse complement strand
AGAGCGCAGAAAGCTACCAAGTAGCAGTGTACGGCACGAAAGTCGAAGCTATCCTATCCTAACCTCCCAAACGTAACGTGACTGAAGGTAGCATAGCTCAACCAACGTGCAGAGACCACAATTACTGACATCCACAGAGACAAGCAGAGAGAACTAGAGCACAGTAGTGCGCAGAAATCCAGCGCACTGCAGTGAAGAGCACAAAAGTCGAAGCT
>NW_017032672.1:0-215 GCF_001483705.2 Eufriesea mexicana | reverse complement strand
AAACAAGGACTGGATAAGGAATTGGTAAAGAATTAATACCGATTCGAAGAATCATACTCACGGGACGTAGTATGAAATTAGATTACGTTCGATGTAGCGAAATTTTAATATTGGCACTACATAGATAACAATACATATAAACATATAAATATGACAAATGTCACTACTACAAATTTAAATTATTAAAAATTTGTCAAACCTCTGTCAAACCATTA
>NW_017032671.1:0-215 GCF_001483705.2 Eufriesea mexicana | reverse complement strand
TTAGGCTACGTTCGGGTAGGATATGTTAGTTTGGGTTAGGTTCCGGTGCCATTGACATTCCTGTCATAAACAGCGATTCTACCGATTTCTGCGCTCTTCTCTCATCCAATATGTTCATCCCGGATATGTGTAGGCCGGCAATAGTGGACGCCACATGTTATGGTTAGTTAGGCTACGTTTGGAAGGGTTACGATGATTTGGATTAGGTTTGGATA
>NW_017032670.1:0-215 GCF_001483705.2 Eufriesea mexicana | reverse complement strand
TTCACTGCTCTGCTATATTCCGCATGACCCTGGGGAGACCAGCAATAGCGTTCGTGGCACGTTTGGATTTGTTAGAAAACGTTCGGTTGGGTTAGGTTTGACTAGGTTTGGCTATTATGGAATTGACTTTTGTGTTATACACTGCTATTCGCTGAATTCCTGCGCTCTATAGTGCTCTAATAATTTCTGCTAGGCTCTGGGTAGGCCAGAGATAG
>NW_017032669.1:0-215 GCF_001483705.2 Eufriesea mexicana | reverse complement strand
GCTAGAAAATTCAATTTTATTGATATTTTCGAATAATACCGTGGTGAGTTAACTTCCTTGCGTTAGTAAGGCGGAAAGATGCTTTTTGAGTGCTATAGCCACTGCAATGATATTGATTGTGGCAGGAAAATACACTTTTATTGACATTTTTAACTAATATCGTGGTGAGCTATCTTCCTTGCGTAAGTATGGAGGAAAGATGCTTTTTGAGTGCT
>NW_017032668.1:0-215 GCF_001483705.2 Eufriesea mexicana | reverse complement strand
CCAGTCAAATTCTATTGTATTGCTATAACTATAGCAAACCAATAGAATTTCTTCTCCTTATTTGTCTAAAAATTTGGCTCACAGCGATATCTGTCGAAAATGTTATTATAATTGAACTTTCTAGAAAGATTCTTTTGAATTCCAATAGCTATAGCAAACCAATCGAATTTTTTCACCTTATTTATTTAAAAAAGTTACTTCACCGCCACGTTAGT
>NW_017032667.1:0-215 GCF_001483705.2 Eufriesea mexicana | reverse complement strand
TTTGTATGGCTACCCTCAGTACTGTATTGACAAATGTCAATGCCACTAGCGATATGTGGTCCAAACATTGATAATTCTAGAATTGCCACATGGTTTAAATCATCAGCGAACACATTAAACCAACGTCTACAGTGCTGCGCTTGTGGATGCGTACAGCACCGACCTGCTAACTGTAAATATCTCTTGCCAAAACACATATATAGGTTGATTAACCT
>NW_017032666.1:0-215 GCF_001483705.2 Eufriesea mexicana | reverse complement strand
ATGGACTTCTACGCCCTACTGCTCTCTAGTAGGTTCCGCTTGCCTCTGGTGTTGCCAGCAACACTGGTCTCGGCAAGTTAGTTAGAGCTATGGTACGTTCGGATGTATCACGTTTGGTGATGTTAGGATATGTGAGTTCAGACTTTTGCGCTATACACTTCGAACCGCGGATTTCTGCGCTCTGCTGTTTTCTAATATTTCCTGCTTGGCTCTGT
>NW_017032665.1:0-215 GCF_001483705.2 Eufriesea mexicana | reverse complement strand
GTTAAACATATTCTAGCCAAACACACCCAAGCTTTAGCAAACCGAACATAACCAAACCCAACCGACCCAAACTTATCCTAACCTAAGATAACGTAATCTAACCTAACATGACCTAACCTAACCTAGCTTACCTAGCTTAACCTAAGCTAACATAACCTAACCCAACTGATCCTAACCTAAACTAATCAATCCTAGCCTAAGCTCACCTATCCTAA
>NW_017032664.1:0-215 GCF_001483705.2 Eufriesea mexicana | reverse complement strand
ATGTTAGCTTGAGTTACGTTACGATTGGATATGTTTCGGTTGGATGGGTTAGGAGAGGATGGCCTCGACTTCAGGGCCATTGCCTGCTATTAGGTGGACTTTTGCCCCCTACAGTCCTCTAATATTTTCAGCGTGGCTCTGGGTAGTCCAAAAATAGTGGCCTCGGCACGTTAAGTTTAGTCAGGTTGCGATCGGTTATGTAGGGTTGGGCAATG
>NW_017032663.1:0-215 GCF_001483705.2 Eufriesea mexicana | reverse complement strand
TAATATCGTGTTGGGCTAACTTTCTAGCATAAGCAAGGACGGAAGATTCTATTTGCGTGCTATTGCCATTGCAAGGCTATAGAATCTGGCTGCAAAATTCAATTCTATTGACATTCTCGGAAAATAACGTGGTGAGCTGACCTCCTTGCATGCATGAATGGGAAAGATTATATTGGCGAGCCATAGACATTGCAGTGCTATAGAATCAGGCTGGA
>NW_017032662.1:0-215 GCF_001483705.2 Eufriesea mexicana | reverse complement strand
GCAGAGTATATTAGAGCAACGAAGAGCGCAGTAGTCCATGGAATAGCAGCGTGTAGCGCAAAAGCCAAAGCTATACTAACCCAACGTGACCTGTCGTAACATAACCTAACTCAACCTAATCCAGACTAACGAACAGAGAACAATGCCGCTGGCATGCGCATAGCCAGGCAGAATATACTAGAGCACAGCAGAGCGCAGATGTCCGCCGAATAGAA
>NW_017032661.1:0-215 GCF_001483705.2 Eufriesea mexicana | reverse complement strand
AACCAAACGTAATGTGACCACGCGTAACATGACTTATACTAACGTGCCGGGACCACTATTACTCGCCTCGCCAGAGGAGAGCAGAACATATCAGAGCATAGTACAACGCCGAAATCCACCGTGTAGTAGTGTATAGCGCAAAAGTCGAAGCCACCATATCATAGCATTACCAACCTTCGCTTTACCAAACGTAACATAGCACAAGCTAACGTGCC
>NW_017032660.1:0-215 GCF_001483705.2 Eufriesea mexicana | reverse complement strand
CGACGTAATAGATTTCCGCGGCCAGTCATATTCGGCACTATCTTTCATAAACGATAGATAAAAATCGGGAAGAAACCGTCAAACTAATTAAAACACAAAGCAATGCATGCAATTAGGTCGGAAAATCGTGAAAATCTGAAGAGATTCGGAAAATATAAGCGATGAAAATCAAACGACGTAATAGATTTCCGCGGCCTGTCACATTCGGCACTATC
>NW_017032659.1:0-215 GCF_001483705.2 Eufriesea mexicana | reverse complement strand
GGTTCGGTTCGGCTACATTCGGTTATGTTACGTTTGGTTAGGTTAGGATACGGTAGCTTTGGCCTTTGTGCTACACACTGCGCTTCTGTGGATTTCTGCGGCCCACTGCGCTCTAGCATTTTCTGCTTGGCTCCGGGGAGCCGAGCAATGGCGGTATCGGCACGTTAAGTTGAGATATGTTACGTTCGATTACGTTAGGTTAGGTCAGGTTAGGT
>NW_017032658.1:0-215 GCF_001483705.2 Eufriesea mexicana | reverse complement strand
TTTATACACGCGAATTATATCAATTAGTTTGATACCTACATCCAGTAGCTTGAAACACACAGACAATGTGTAACACAGAAAAAGGAGCGAGACGTACAGAAAATAAACCTGATTGACTTCTTCTGAGCTCTGTACAATAGGCAACTCTCCTTCATGGACCGCCCTGATTGACTTCTTCTGCGCTCTCTACAGTAGGTTACGTTTGACAAAGAAAG
>NW_017032657.1:0-215 GCF_001483705.2 Eufriesea mexicana | reverse complement strand
GCGATAGGTTTGGTCAGGTTAGGCTTGTTTGGATAGCGTGTCTTCGACTTTCGTGCTATTCATAATTATTCGATGGATTTCCGTGTCCGCCTGCGATCTACTAAATTCTGTATAGCCCTAGGGAGGCCAGAAATAGTGGCCGCGGAACGTTTCATTGACGTAGTCTACGTTTGGTTAGGTTAAGTCAGCTTGGGTTAGGTCTGGATAGATATGTG
>NW_017032656.1:0-215 GCF_001483705.2 Eufriesea mexicana | reverse complement strand
CTACTGCTGACCGCCCCAGAGCCAAGCAGAATATACCACAGCACAGTAGAGCGCAGAAAACCGCAGAATTGCTGCGTAAAGCACAAAAGTCAAAGCAGTCCTGACCAAGCTTAGCCTACCCAGACCAAACCAAGCGTAAACTAGCACAAACAAAAGTGCCGCGACAAATATTGCTGGCCTTACCATAGCGAAGCAGATCGCACTAGATAACGTTA
>NW_017032655.1:0-215 GCF_001483705.2 Eufriesea mexicana | reverse complement strand
ACCGCTATTGGTTGTGTTTCAGCGCCCTAATGTGATCTAATATGCTCTGCTATTCTCTGGGGTCTCCAGTGACACCGGCCTTGGCACGTTAGTTTGAGTTAGGTTACGAATGGTTATGTTTGGTTAAGCTGCGCCTGGTTAGTACAGCTTCCACTTTCGTGCTTTACGCTGTTAATCGGTGTATATTTGTGATCTGCTGTGCTTTAGTACATTCT
>NW_017032654.1:0-215 GCF_001483705.2 Eufriesea mexicana | reverse complement strand
TGGATTGAAGGCGTTAGGCGATCTATTCACCGTGCTATAGCAGATTATAGATATTGTATAGACTTATTCCCTGTCAAGTACATGGCTGTACCTGCCATTGGATTGCAGGCGATAGGAGATTTAATCACCAAGCTTTGGCAGCTTATAGGTTCTGAATATGCTCATTCCCTGGCGAGTAGATGGCTGTACTTGCCATTGGATTGAAGGCGTTAGGC
>NW_017032653.1:0-215 GCF_001483705.2 Eufriesea mexicana | reverse complement strand
AGTCAATAAAACTGAACTTTCCAGCTAATTCTGTAGCATTGCGACGGCTATAGCACGCCAATTCAATCTTTCCTCCTTATTTATGAAAGATAGTTAGCTAGCCACAATATTAATCGAAAATATAAATAAAATTGAATTTCCAGCTAGATTCAATAGCATTGCGACGGCTATAGCACGCCAATTGAATCTTTCCTCCTTATTTATGAAAGAAAGTT
>NW_017032652.1:0-215 GCF_001483705.2 Eufriesea mexicana | reverse complement strand
GCTTTTCAGTGGATTTCTCCGCTCTACTTTGCCCTAGCATGCTCTGGTTTGCTTTGGGGAGGCCGAAAAGAGTGGCCGCGGCATGTTATGTTTCGCTATGTTACGTTCGGTTAGTTTATGTTTGCATGGGTAAGGTTTCTATAGCATTGACTTTTCTGCTATACACTGCGATTCTACGGATTCCTGCGTCCTACTCCACTATAATATGCTCTGCA
>NW_017032651.1:0-215 GCF_001483705.2 Eufriesea mexicana | reverse complement strand
CTATTGGCGTGCTATAGCCATTGCAATGCGATAGCATTTGACTGGAAAACACAATTTCATTGTGTATTTTCGACTAATATCGTGGTGAGCGAAATTTCTTGCAGAATTAAGGAGGAGAGATACTATTGGGGTGCTATAGCCATTGCAATGCTGTAGAATCTGGATGGGAAATTCAATTTTATTGATATTATCGTCAAATATCGTGGCGAGCTAAA
>NW_017032650.1:0-215 GCF_001483705.2 Eufriesea mexicana | reverse complement strand
GTGTTCGTCATCATTCTGGTGTACTTCTTTCGTAATTCGCGGTAGCGCTGTTTCTCTATCTCCGTTGTTGCGCGGTCCGTGGTCCCCTGGTACCTCCTTCTTGCTCGGTACGCACCTATCTTGAAACGTGTGAGATCTTTGGTCCACCAGGTGTTGGACCTTTCCTGCCACCTCTTGTTCGGTATGGCCACGTCGCAGGCTTCGGTGAAAACCTG
>NW_017032649.1:0-215 GCF_001483705.2 Eufriesea mexicana | reverse complement strand
GTAGGTTACGTTAGGTTTTGTGAAATAAGGTTAGGTTAGGCTAGGTTAGGGTGGGTTGGGTTGCGTTGGGTTGGGTTGGGTTGGGTTGGGTTGGGTTGGGATTGGTCAGGTTAGGTTAGTTTAAGCGAGGTTAGGTTAGGTTAGGTTTGGTAAGGTTTGGTTAGGTTTGGTTAGGTTAGGTTAGGTTAGGCTACGTTAGGTTAGGTTCGGCTAGG
>NW_017032648.1:0-215 GCF_001483705.2 Eufriesea mexicana | reverse complement strand
TCCAAACGAAACATAACTCAACCTAACTTGATGAGACCAGCATTGCTGGTCCCGACAGAGAGATGCAGTATACACTGGAGTACAGTAGAGCGCAGAAATACCTGGCAGTACAGTGAAAAGCACAAAAGCCGTAGGTACCTCATCCTAACCTAACACAATTTAACCTAACCGAACGCAGCACAACCCAACATGACCTGGCGCGACCGCTGCTCCTG
>NW_017032647.1:0-215 GCF_001483705.2 Eufriesea mexicana | reverse complement strand
GCACCCTGTGGGGCCAGAAAATGTGGTCGAGTCACGTTAGGTATGGATACGTTACGTTTCGGCAGGTTGGGTTAGGTTAGGTTTGGTTAGTGTAAGTTTGACTTTAGAGCTATACGTTGCTCTTCGGCGGATTTCTGCGCTCCACTGTGCTATAATATGTTCAGCGTGGCCCTGGGGAAGCCAGGAACGGTGTTCTCTGTTCGCTAGGATTAGTA
>NW_017032646.1:0-215 GCF_001483705.2 Eufriesea mexicana | reverse complement strand
TAAATTTGAATTTTCCAAACACCTTCTATATCAACGCAATGGCTGTAGCACGCCAATTGAATCTTTCCTCCTTATTTATGAAAGAAAGATAGCTCACAATGGTATTAGTCGAAAATGTCAATAAATTTGAATTTTCCTGCCAGATTCTATAACATTGCGACGGCTATAGCTCGCCAATTGAATCTTTCCTCCTTATTAAAGCAATAAAGTTAGCT
>NW_017032645.1:0-215 GCF_001483705.2 Eufriesea mexicana | reverse complement strand
TAGCCAAGCTGGGCATACTAGAGCACAGTAGAGTGCAGAAATCCACCGAATGGTTGTGTGCAGTACAAAAGTAAAAGCTATCCTGACCAAACTCAGCCTGACCCAAGCTAACCGAACGTAACCTGACTCATGATAACGAGCCGATACCACTGTTGCTTGTCCCTCATGATCTAAGCAGAATATACTGTAGCAAAGTAGAACGCAGTAATACACCG
>NW_017032644.1:0-215 GCF_001483705.2 Eufriesea mexicana | reverse complement strand
ACGTCCTCTATACAGAGAACAGGTGTACCAAGTCAATTTTCAATGGCGTCCAACCGATCTTTATATCAATTATACTTGGAAGAACTTATAATTAACACATTTAAGAGTAAGTCCTCCTGGAAGGAGATCTTTTGACAGCCTTTAGCCATGGGACACGTTTTTTCCCTAGGATTAACAGCGGATAGAGGCGAATTTATACAACATTTGGACCAATA
>NW_017032643.1:0-215 GCF_001483705.2 Eufriesea mexicana | reverse complement strand
AATGTCAATAAAATTAAACTTTTCAGTCAGATTCTATTGCAATGGATGGCTATAACAAACCCAAAGGATCTTTCCTCCTTATTTACGTAGAATATCTTGCTCACCACCATATTATTCGAAATTGTCAATAAAATACAACTTATCAGGCAGACTCGATTGCAATGCAATGGCTATTGCAAACGCAATAGGATCTTTCCTCCTTATTCATGCAGAAA
>NW_017032642.1:0-215 GCF_001483705.2 Eufriesea mexicana | reverse complement strand
CAAGGAAGATGGCTTACCACGCTATTAGTCGAAAATATCAATAAAATTGGATTTTCCCGCAAGTTTCTATAGCATTGCAATGGCAATGGCACGCTAATAGAATCTTTCTTCCTCATTTATGCAAGAAAGGTAACTCAACACGATATTAGTCCAAAATGTCAATAAAATTAATTTTCCGGCCCGATTTTACAGCATTCCAATGGATATAGCACGCC
>NW_017032641.1:0-215 GCF_001483705.2 Eufriesea mexicana | reverse complement strand
CGAATATTTATTCAACTGTAAATCGGTAACGTCCTGTGCTTGGTTATCGACGAATCATGTATGGAAGTATGAGTGTATGTGTGTGAGGATGAGCGTGAACGTGTGGAGTGAGTGGTTATGAATTTAGTTCCGAATAACATCTGACGTGAGAAACATCGTGTGTACCAATTTAAGTAAAATAGATATCCAGTAAAACTGTTGTGGTCTGTAAGTAA
>NW_017032640.1:0-215 GCF_001483705.2 Eufriesea mexicana | reverse complement strand
TTGACATTTTCGTCTAATATCGTAGTGAGTTAACTTTCATGCATAAATAAGGAGGAAAGATTCCATTGGCGTGCTATAGGCATTGCAATGCTATAGAATCGGCATGGAAAATTCAATTTTATTGACATTTTCGACTAATACCGCGGTGAGCCATCTTCCTTGCATACGTAACGAGGAAAAATCGATTTGGTGTGCTATAGCCACCGCAAGGCAGA
>NW_017032639.1:0-215 GCF_001483705.2 Eufriesea mexicana | reverse complement strand
AGTATGGTACAGCGATCTGGAGCGTAAAAATCCACGGAAAAGCAGTGTATGGCGCAGGAGCCTTTTCTATCCTGTCCTAACCTATCCTAACTTAATATAAACAAACGTAACCTAACTTACCTAACGTGCCGAGACCTCCACAGATTCAAGCAGAACATGCTAGAGCAAAGTAGAGAGCAGAACGGCAACAAATAGTATTTTATAGCACAGAAGTC
>NW_017032638.1:0-215 GCF_001483705.2 Eufriesea mexicana | reverse complement strand
ATACATTTTTGATGACATTTTCGACTGATATCATGGTGAACTAGGTTTCTTGTATAAATAAGTTTGAAATATGCTATTGGCTTGCTATAGCCAAGGTAATGCTATAGAATCTGGATGGAGAATTCAATTTTATTGACATTATCGATAACTACACTGGTGGCTTAACTTTCTTGCACACAGAAGAAGGAAAGGTTCTTCTGGCGTACTATAGTCAC
>NW_017032637.1:0-215 GCF_001483705.2 Eufriesea mexicana | reverse complement strand
AAGAGTTGTCACAAAACATAGGACATCCAAAGGGAGGTAGGGCAGTAGGATCAGCTTTAAGTAGAAATACATTAGCAACTATTGTTCCTTGCCATAGAGTTGTTAATAAATGAAAATGTTTTTAATTATCATTATTGTGCCCGTACTAAAAACTCTTTATTACCACAAGAAAGTAAGTAACCTATAAGATATTTTATGATGACCGACTAAGTCCT
>NW_017032636.1:0-215 GCF_001483705.2 Eufriesea mexicana | reverse complement strand
CCGCACAGCAGTATATATCGCGAAAGTCGAATCTATGCAAGCCTAACCTAAAGGAATTTGACCGAACCAAACATGGCCTAAATGAATCTAATGTGCCGAAGCGACAATTGCTAGCCTCCTCGGAGTCAAGCAGAGCTTATGAGAGAAGAATGGAGTGCAGAAATCCACCGAATAGCTGTGCATAGCACAAAAGTCAAATATATCCTTACCAAACC
>NW_017032635.1:0-215 GCF_001483705.2 Eufriesea mexicana | reverse complement strand
CGTAAGATCGAGGTAGATCGGAATAGAGACTGGGCTGAGAGAGATCGGAACAGGCGTTAAATCGAGAGAGATCTCGATAGAGACTAGATTCAGAGAGATTGAGAGAGACGTTAGATCGAGAGAGGTCGCAGTGGAGACTAAATAGAGAGAGGTCTCAAGAGAGACTAAATCGAGGAAAATAGCAACAAAGTTGAGATCAAGAAAGATCGCGGTAG
>NW_017032634.1:0-215 GCF_001483705.2 Eufriesea mexicana | reverse complement strand
CCTCCTTATTCGTGCAAGAAAGCAGGCTCACAAGGATATTAGTCGAAATTGTAAATAAAATTGAACCTTCCGGACAGATTCTATAGCAATGCGTAGTCTATTTCACGCCAATAGAATTTATCCGCCCTACTTATGCGAGGAAGTTTTTTCATCACGATATTAGTCGAAAATGTATATCAGATTGATCTTTCAGGTCAGACTCTATTGCATATCAA
>NW_017032633.1:0-215 GCF_001483705.2 Eufriesea mexicana | reverse complement strand
CGCCAATAGAATCATTCCTCCTCATTTAGGTAAGAGAGTTTGCTCACTAGGATAGTAGTCGAATATGACAACAAAATTGAATTTTCCGGCAAGATTCCATAGCATTGTAATGCCTATAGCACGCCAACAGTATATTTCCTCCTTATTTACAAAAGAAAGTTAACTCACCACGATATTAGTCGAAAATGCCAATAAAATTGAACTTTCTAGACAGA
>NW_017032632.1:0-215 GCF_001483705.2 Eufriesea mexicana | reverse complement strand
CAATTGTCCAACCAGATTCTATAGCAGCGCAATGGCTATTGCACGCCAATAGTATCCTTTCTCTTTATTTATGCGGGAAAGGTAGCTCACTTCGATATCAGTCGATAATGTCCACAAAATCGAGTTATCCATCCAGATTCTTTTGCATCGCTATGACAATAGCGCGCCAGTAGAATCTTTCCACCTTATATATGCAAGAAAGTTAGGTCACCACG
>NW_017032631.1:0-215 GCF_001483705.2 Eufriesea mexicana | reverse complement strand
TGCGGTTAGCAGTATATAACACGAACGTTCAGGTTATCGTATCCTAACCTCACCAAACGTAGCGCATCCGAACGTAGCATAACTCAACCTGTCGTTCCGCCACGGCAATTGCTCGCATCCCCAGAGAAGAGCAGAGTATGGCAGAGTAACGTGGAGCGCAGGGAGCCATCGAATAGCAATGCACGTTAATAAAGTCGTGGATGTGCTAACACAAC
>NW_017032630.1:0-215 GCF_001483705.2 Eufriesea mexicana | reverse complement strand
AGGTTAGGCCAAGTTTGGGTTGGATAGCTTTGACTTTCGTGCTATGCACTGTTATTCGGTGGACTTTGTGCTCTACTGTGATGTACTATATTCTGAATGGCCTTGGGGAGGCCTGCAATCGTGGTCGCGGCGCGTCATGTTGAGGAAGGCTTGGTTCGTTTATGTTAGGATTGGATATTTTGGGACAGGATATCTTCGAATTTTGTTCTATACAC
>NW_017032629.1:0-215 GCF_001483705.2 Eufriesea mexicana | reverse complement strand
CGTGGCGCGATAGGTCGTGTTAGGTGCGTTCGGTTAGGGTAGGGTAGGATACGTTAGACTTCTGTGCTCTAAACTGCTATTCGGTGGACATCTGCGCTCAAAATAGCTATACTATACTCTGCTTAACACTCAGGAGGCCAGCAATAGTGGTATCGGCACGCTAGGTTGGGTTAGGTTACTCTTGGCTTGACTAGGTTATGTTAGGTTTGGTTAGG
>NW_017032628.1:0-215 GCF_001483705.2 Eufriesea mexicana | reverse complement strand
TTGACAAGACAGCGCGTTGACATCCAAGGTGCGTCGACATAACAGAAGGAGAGTGAAAAACGAAAAAACTCGTGAGCAGTTCGTAACAGATAGCACGAGGAACACGAGAAAACTCGTGAGTGGTACGCAATGTGATAAGATAGATACTATCGTGACAACTAACAATGACATTACCCAGGATTGGCATTATTTAGCACTCTATGTACTCTATTTGG
>NW_017032627.1:0-215 GCF_001483705.2 Eufriesea mexicana | reverse complement strand
ACGTAGCCAGTGCAAGGTAACGTGCCGACACCACTTTGGTGGACATCCCTGAGCCAAGCCCAAGGTATTAGAACACAGTAGAATGCAGGAGTCAGCCGGAGAGCATTGTACATCGCAAAAGTCACATCTAGCCCCTCGTAACCTAGCCAATTGTAACGTAGCAAAACGTAGCATAGCTCAACGTGACCTGACGCGACCACTAACGCTGGCCTCCA
>NW_017032626.1:0-215 GCF_001483705.2 Eufriesea mexicana | reverse complement strand
AGGCCAGGTCAGGCCAGGACAGGTCAGGTCAGGTCAGGTATGGTCAGTCAGGTCAGGTCAGGTAAGGTCAGATCAGGTCAGGTTAGGACAGGTCAGGTCAGGTCAGGTTAGGTGAGGTCAGGTAAGGTCAGATGCTGTCAGTTCAGGTCAGTTCAGGTCAGGCCTGGTCAGGTCAGGTCATGTCAGTCAGGTCAGGTCAGGTCTGGTAAGGCCGG
>NW_017032625.1:0-215 GCF_001483705.2 Eufriesea mexicana | reverse complement strand
TGGATGGATGTATGTGTGGATGGATGTATGGATGGATGGATGTTTGGATTTATGTATGGATATGTGTATGGATGTGTGTATGGTTGTATGGATGTGTGTATGGATGGATTTATGGACGTGTGGATGTATGAATATATGGATGGATGTATGTTTGGATGTATAGATGTATTGGTCGATGGGTGTATGGATGGGTGCTTGTATGGATGGATGGATGT
>NW_017032624.1:0-215 GCF_001483705.2 Eufriesea mexicana | reverse complement strand
GAGCTATACTCTGGCAAGTAGATGGCTGTACCTGAAATTGTATTGAAGGCGTTTGGCGATCTTATCGCCAAGCTGTGACAGCTTATATATTTTGAATAGACTTGTTCTCTGGCAAGTTGATGCCAGTACTTGCCATTGGATTGAAGGCGCTTGACGATCTATTCACCAAGGTATAAAGGGTTATAGATTTTGAATTGACCTATTCCCTGGCAACG
>NW_017032623.1:0-215 GCF_001483705.2 Eufriesea mexicana | reverse complement strand
GCGGTGGATTTCCGCGCTATACGTTGCTCTAATCTACCCTGCTCTTCTCTGGGGAGGCCAACAGCAGTTCTCGGGGCATATTATTCTCATTTAGGCTATGTTTGGATATGTCAGGTTCGGCTACGTTTGGTTACCATAGCTTAGACTTTCGCGCTATACACTGTTGTTCGGCGGATTTCTGCGATCTACTGTGCTTTACGCCTTTCGGCTTGGCT
>NW_017032622.1:0-215 GCF_001483705.2 Eufriesea mexicana | reverse complement strand
CTCTCAAGAGAAGCATTAAACGAAACATATAACTTCCTTGAGAAATAAGTCTTCAACAGAGAATATATATATATCGTAGTTATTTTAGAACCTACAATCCCAAAATATTCATATTTTATATCCTAAATTGACTTTTGTGTACAGCTAAATTCATCTTTTCAACAGTGATCCGTCAGTCTAATATCCGTGTTCCATTATAGATGACGAGATCATCT
>NW_017032621.1:0-215 GCF_001483705.2 Eufriesea mexicana | reverse complement strand
ACCTAACCCAACCTAACTGAACATCGCATTACTCAACATAACGTGCAGCGACCACTGCTGAAAACACCCCAAGGCCAAGAACAATACAGTAGAGCACAGTAGATCACAGGAGTCCACCACCTAATATTCTATACTACCAAAATCAAAGCTACCATATTAGCCAAATTTAGCCCAACCTATTCAAACCAAACGGAACCTAACCCAAACTAACGTGC
>NW_017032620.1:0-215 GCF_001483705.2 Eufriesea mexicana | reverse complement strand
AAGGTCCAACCCTTGGTGGACCCAAGATCTCACACGTGCCAAGAGAGATGCGTACCGAGCAAGTAGGAGGTACCAGAGGACCAAGGACCCAGCAACGAGGGAGATAGGGATACAGCGCTACCGCGAATTACGATGGAAGTACACCAGAATGATGACGAACGCGAAGACCCTAAACTGGCGCCAGTTCGTCACCGAGGAAGGAAACAATGGGCCCT
>NW_017032619.1:0-215 GCF_001483705.2 Eufriesea mexicana | reverse complement strand
ACGACCGGAGGTCCTTCCCTTAAACGAATTTCTCCGCTCCCAAACCGCGACAGCGTTCTGCGGCAAAACAGACGGAAAAGCGAGTCGAAAATGGTCGATTTCGATTCACGGAAAAATAAAGGAAGTCGATTTCCCGGAGAGTGGACGAAATCGCGATCCTTGGACGGAGCGGAACCGAGCGGAGAGGTAATGGACGGGGATGAATTATTTCGGCG
>NW_017032618.1:0-215 GCF_001483705.2 Eufriesea mexicana | reverse complement strand
TAGGGATATTTTCAGCTGGCAGAACGTTACTTAGTACATCCAGCGGCAGAGCACTGCAGACGCCGTCATAATATGTTCATGGATGTTTTCGATATCATAGCAATTCTGGAATGATAGATGACAGGTCCTAAACGTCTCGAGAAATTTGCAACTGACAACACAGCACAGAGTACAGCCATCAACACAGTAATGTTGTCGTTGGTCTGCTTTGCCCT
>NW_017032617.1:0-215 GCF_001483705.2 Eufriesea mexicana | reverse complement strand
AATGCAGAGCGCAGATATCGGCCGAATAGCCGTGTATAGCCCAAAAATCAAAGATACCATATCACAACCGTACCATGCGTAACATGACCGAACGTTTTCTATCTCAAACTAACGTGCCGAGACCGCTATTGCTGGCCTCCGCAGAGCTACGTAGAGCATATTCGAGCACAGTAGACCGTAGAAGTCGGAAGCATTGCTGTGTGTAGCACAAAAGT
>NW_017032616.1:0-215 GCF_001483705.2 Eufriesea mexicana | reverse complement strand
ACGTAGAAAGGTTTGCTCACAACAATATTGGACGACAATGTCAATAAAATTGACATTTCATTCGGATTCTATTGCAATGCAATGGCTATAGCAAACCAATAAAATCTTCCCTCCTTATTTATACGGAAAATCTGGCTCACCACGATATTACCCGAAAATGTCAATAGAATTGATCTTTTCAGTCAGATTCTGTTGCAATGCAATAGCTATAGCAA
>NW_017032615.1:0-215 GCF_001483705.2 Eufriesea mexicana | reverse complement strand
AGGTAACAGAAATCCGTCCAATAACAGACTGCGGCACTAAAGTCAAAACTATCCTCTCGTAACGTAACCAACCGTGACATAACCGAACGTAACCTAACTCAACATAACGTGCGGCGATGACTATTTCTAGCCTCCACAGAGTAAAGCGTTAAACGCTAGTGGAGAGCAGAACGCGGTAAACCACATAATCGCAGTGTATATGGAAAGGTCGTAGC
>NW_017032614.1:0-215 GCF_001483705.2 Eufriesea mexicana | reverse complement strand
TAACATAACCAAGCGCAGCCTAAATCAAGTTAACGTGCCAGGACCACTATTGCTGGCCTCCCCGGAGAAAAGCGGAACACATTAGAGCAGACTAGAGGGCAGAAATGCATGGAAACTCAGTGTGTTGCTGTACAGTAAGAGCTATCCAGACGCATACATAGCTAACGTAACCTAACCAAACGCAGCATATCTCAACCTAACTTGGCGAGACAGCA
>NW_017032613.1:0-215 GCF_001483705.2 Eufriesea mexicana | reverse complement strand
CTAGAGAAAATTAGAGAGCAGAAATCCACCGCATTGCAGTGAATGGCACCAATGTCGAGGATGTCCTAAAATAACCTGACCAATCCTAACCTAACCATGCGTAACATAACTCAACCTAGCGTGCCGAGATCACTGTTGCTGGTACACCAGAGCCAAGTAGAAACTATCAGTATGCAGTAGAGCGCAGGAATCCGCCGGCAGCAGTGTATGGCACA
>NW_017032612.1:0-215 GCF_001483705.2 Eufriesea mexicana | reverse complement strand
GAACACTATTACTGGCTTCCCTAGGGCCAAGTACATCATACTAGAGCACAGCAGATAGCAGAACTTCACCGCATTACCGCGTAGAGAACTGAGCTCAAAGATATTCCAACCTACCCCAAACAAACCTAAGGTAACCAAACGAAACCTAACTGAACCTAACATGACGAGACCACTATTGCTGGCCGCCCCAGAGCCAAGCAGAATATACCAGAGCG
>NW_017032611.1:0-215 GCF_001483705.2 Eufriesea mexicana | reverse complement strand
TATGCCCTAGTATGTCCTGCTCGGCCCTGGGGCCGGCAGCAATAGCTGTCTCGGCACGTCAGTGTGAGCTAGGCTATGTTCGCCTATGTTCTGTTTTTTTGGGTTAGGTTTGGGTAACTTTTCCTTTTCTGATATACACTGCGATTATATGAATATCTGCGTTCTGCTCTCCTCTAACGTGTTCGGCTTGTCTCTGTGGAGGCCAGCAGTAGCGG
>NW_017032610.1:0-215 GCF_001483705.2 Eufriesea mexicana | reverse complement strand
AATTACGCTTAGCATTCGGAATGCCAGTAACATTGCTCTCCGCAAGTTAGGTTCAGTTAGGTTACTTAGGGTTAGTTTCGGCTGTGTTAGTTTCGGTAGCTGTAGCTTTGGCTTTCGTGTTATACACTGTCGTCCGGTGTATTCTGCGCTTTCCTGCACTCTACTTCATTCTGCTCGGTGCTGGCGAGGTCAGCAATACTTGCCGCGGCACGTTG
>NW_017032609.1:0-215 GCF_001483705.2 Eufriesea mexicana | reverse complement strand
TATAAGAGGATATCACCTAAATTAATTATATTCCCTTTTGTCTGCCTAAAGCATCTCCCCCTTTTGAATCTTTGCTTGACCATCAAATTTCTATCTTATGTGTCTTATACCTTATATATTTCTATTACTGTTTCAATTTTTTCTTACTATAAAAAACAATTCTTTGCATCTAATGACGCTATTCTGGTCATATTCCACGAATCCAATATTTTTCT
>NW_017032608.1:0-215 GCF_001483705.2 Eufriesea mexicana | reverse complement strand
CGACTCTGTCACTCCCCGTGAGGTGGCCGCTGCCCAGGCCAGGATTGGTGACTGCACCGAGGCAGAACTAAGAACCAGATTGATCCAGTCTTCCGCTTCGGGGCTGAGCTCTGTAAGAGCCCAGTTTCCCCTCGCAGCAGCGAGAAAGGCCTTCGAACGCAGGCGGATCATCGTCGGCTGGACTTCGGCCCGTGTCGCCGCCTTGGAGGCACGGC
>NW_017032607.1:0-215 GCF_001483705.2 Eufriesea mexicana | reverse complement strand
GCATAGCACAATTGTCGAAGCTACCCTATTCTAACCTAGCCGAACGTGACGTAACCGAACGTTGCCTAGCCCAACCTACAGCTCCGAGGCCAGTATTCCTTGCCTCCCCAGAGCCAAGCAGGATACATTAGAGAATAGTAGAGCGCAGTAATCCACCGCAATGCTGCGTGTAGCACAAAAATCAGAGATATCATATCCTAACTTGTCCTAATGTA
>NW_017032606.1:0-215 GCF_001483705.2 Eufriesea mexicana | reverse complement strand
GCACCGAATATCTGTCTATAGCACGAAAGTCGAAGCTACACTAACCACTTCTAACCTATCATATCCTTACCAAACTTAACGTGACTCAACCTAACGTGCCAGGGCCACAATTTCTCGCATCCCGATAGTCCAGCAGAGTATAGTAGAGCAATGTGGGGCGCAGGAATCCATCGGTTAGCGGTGTATAGCACGAAAGTCAAAGCTACCCTATCCTA
>NW_017032605.1:0-215 GCF_001483705.2 Eufriesea mexicana | reverse complement strand
TAGCAGATTATAGCACTAAATTTGAAGATATCCCCTCCTAACCTAACTAATCGTTACATATCCAATCGTAACGTAACTCAACCTACCGTGCCGCGAGCTCTATGACTGGCATTCCCAGAGCCAAGCAGAGCAGGGTGGAGCACTGTAGGTTGAAGGAATCCACCTAATAACAGACTGTAGCGCTAAAGTCAAAGCTATCCCCTCCTAACCTAACC
>NW_017032604.1:0-215 GCF_001483705.2 Eufriesea mexicana | reverse complement strand
TGTTGTGTCAGGCAACGTTTGGCTACGTTACCTTTGCTTTGGTTAGGTTTGGATTGATACGACATTCGCGGTACACACTGATATCCGGTGGATTTCACCGCTCTACAGGTCTCTAGTGTGTTCAGCTTGGCACATGGAAGGCCAGCAATAACGTTCTCGGCTCGTTATTTTGAGGCAGGTTACGTTCGGCTATGCTCGATTAGGATAGGTTTGGT
>NW_017032603.1:0-215 GCF_001483705.2 Eufriesea mexicana | reverse complement strand
TCTCATCTGCTAGAATACGCTCTGCCTACCTCTGTTGTGGCCAGTAACACTGGTCTCGGCGCTTTAGGTTGCGTAATGTTGGCTTCGTTGTGTTAGGATGGCTCGGATTGGGTTCCTCTGAATTTTGTGCTATTCACTGCAGTGCGGTCGAATTCTGCGCACAACTTTGCCCTAGTACATTCTGCTTTTTTCTGTGGGGCCAGCAATAGTGGTCT
>NW_017032602.1:0-215 GCF_001483705.2 Eufriesea mexicana | reverse complement strand
TTCTTATATTGATATTAGAAAATTTGTCTTCTTTGGTTAACCTATTCAAATTTTATACACAATTACAATAATCAATAAATAGGTTTGCCATCATGCGCCGTGTCATTATAACGACCAATTTTTGTCAATATTTAATCGATATTTTTATATTTATATTAAGAAATCTATCTATTTTGGTTAATCTGTTCAAATTTTATATACAATTAAAATAATCA
>NW_017032601.1:0-215 GCF_001483705.2 Eufriesea mexicana | reverse complement strand
CGCTTGGTTGTGCTATGTTACGATTGGTTACGTTGCGGTTGGTTAGGTTAGGAGGTGCTAGCTATGACTTTTGCGTCATACGCTGCTATATGGCGGATTTACGCGCCCTGGTGTGCTCTAATATGTTCCGCTTGAGAGCTTTGACTTTTCTTCTTTCTGCTGCAATTCTATGGATTTCAGCTCTCTACTCTCCTCTAAAATATTCTGCTTGTCTC
>NW_017032600.1:0-215 GCF_001483705.2 Eufriesea mexicana | reverse complement strand
GCTATAGAATCTTGCTGGAAAAAGCAATTTTATAGACATTTTCAACTAATATCGTGGTGAGCTAGCTTTCATGGATTTATATGGAGGAAAGTTTCTACTGGCGCGCTGTAGCTACTACAATGCTATAGAATCTGGCCGGAAAATTCAATTTCATTGGCATCTTCGTCTAATATCGTGGTTACGCAGCTTTCTTGGATATACAAGGAGGAAAGATT
>NW_017032599.1:0-215 GCF_001483705.2 Eufriesea mexicana | reverse complement strand
CTGTCCTACCATACACTGTTATTCTGTGGGTTTCTGTGGTCTACTGTGCTCTGCTGCACTCTGTTTGGCTCAGGGGAGGGCGGGAGCAATGGCCGCGCAACGTTATTTTGAGTTACGATTCGTTCGGTTATGTTATGTTGGGCCAGGCTATATCCGGGTATCTTCGACGTTTGTGCTATTCACTGCATCGCGGTGGATTTCTGCGCGCTGCTGTG
>NW_017032598.1:0-215 GCF_001483705.2 Eufriesea mexicana | reverse complement strand
GAATGATTCTACTGGCGTGCTATAGCCATTGCAATGCTGTAGAATCTGCCTGGAAAATGCAATCTTATCGACATCTTCGACTAATATCGCTGTGAGCTGCCTTTTTTGCATAAATAATGAGGAAAGACACTATTGGCTAGCCATAGCCATTGAAGTGCTATAGAATCTGTCTGGAAAATACAATTTTACTTACATTTCCGCCTAATATCGTGGTC
>NW_017032597.1:0-215 GCF_001483705.2 Eufriesea mexicana | reverse complement strand
TATACCACGAAAGTCGAAGTTATCCAGGCATAACCCAAACTACCATAACCCAACCGAGCGTAATATAATAACATAACTTGCCGAGACCGCTATTACTGGGCTTCCCAGTGCCAAGCTGAACAAACTAGAACACTATAGAGCGCTGAAATGCCCCGAGTAGCAATGTGTGGCACAAAAGACGAAGCTATCACCTCCTAACGTAGTCGTCGTGGCCT
>NW_017032596.1:0-215 GCF_001483705.2 Eufriesea mexicana | reverse complement strand
CATACATCCATGAATCCGTACATCCATACATGAGTACATCCGTATATCCATACATGCGTCCATACATACATACATAACTCAAATACATCCTTGCATTCAAACATCCATACATCCATACATCCACACACCCATACATCCAAAATTCCATCCATTCATACACTCAACCATCCATACATACATCCATGCATACATCCATACATACATCCATACTCACA
>NW_017032595.1:0-215 GCF_001483705.2 Eufriesea mexicana | reverse complement strand
AGGTATCATAATAGTTCATTTTACTATTGTCGGCTTCGTTGAGACTCCTTCAGTCTGTCACAACCTAGGCGTCCAGAACGATTGCCTTGCCTGCCGCCATCGCCAAAAGGTCGGGCTTCCGCAAACCCTCAGGTGTTACGAGAGGGGTTCTTGTACAGTTACGAACCCTTTATTGCGCAAGGTCCGGTCTATATAGTTTACTATAGCGTCATGCC
>NW_017032594.1:0-215 GCF_001483705.2 Eufriesea mexicana | reverse complement strand
TCGAAACTTTCAATAAAATTGAACTTTGCCGCCAGATTCCAGAGCATTGCAGTGCCTATAGCACGCCAATAGGATCTTTTCTCCTTATTGATGCAAGAAAGTTAATTACCACGATATTAGTCGAAAATGTCAATAAAATTGAATTTTCCAGACCGATTCAAAAATATTGCAATGGCTATAGTACGCCAAAAGGATCTTTCCCCCATAATTATGCA
>NW_017032593.1:0-215 GCF_001483705.2 Eufriesea mexicana | reverse complement strand
CTGGAACATTCATTTTTATTGACTTCTTCGGATAATTTTGTGGTGTGCTAAGCTCCTTGCATATATAAGAAATAAATATCCTATTGGCGCGCTATGGCCATTGCAGTGCAATAGAATATGGCTGGAAAGCTCAATTTTATTGACATTTTCGGATAATCTCGTGGTGAGCTAACTTCCTTGCATAAATAAGGAGGAAAGATTCCATTTGCGTGCTA
>NW_017032592.1:0-215 GCF_001483705.2 Eufriesea mexicana | reverse complement strand
ATATCGTGGCGAGCTAACTTTCTTGCATAAGTAATGAGGGAAGAATCTATCGGCGTGCTATAGTCATTGCAACGCTGTTGCATCTGGCACGAAAATTCTATTTCATTGACATTTTCTACGGATATCGTGGTGAGCTGTCATCCTTGCATGTTTAAGGAGGAAAGATTACACTGGCGAGCTATAGCCATTGCAAGGCTTTAGCATCTGGCACGAAA
>NW_017032591.1:0-215 GCF_001483705.2 Eufriesea mexicana | reverse complement strand
CTAGTGCAAGCCAGGACATATTAGAGCACAGTAGAGCGTAGAAATCGACCGCATTGCAGTGTACATCGCAAAAGTAAGAGGCATGCTGGCCAAACCTAGCCTAGCCTAACCAAGCGAAACCTAATATAACCAAAGGAAACGTACTGCGACCGCTATTGCTGGCGTCCTCAGAGACAAGCAAAATATGATAGAGCACAAGAGTGCATAGAAGTCCA
>NW_017032590.1:0-215 GCF_001483705.2 Eufriesea mexicana | reverse complement strand
CCTGCCCGGAGTCGTGGGGAGTATAGAAGAGAACAGTAGAGAGTATAAATTCACCTTATAACACTGCATACCACGAAAGTCAAAGCTATCCATGCCTAACCAATTCTAACGTAAAATAACCAAACGCTGCGTACGTCAGCCTAACGTGCCCTGACCACCATCACTGGCATCCCCAGAGCCATGCAGAATATGCTAGAGCGGAGTAGGTCACAGAA
>NW_017032589.1:0-215 GCF_001483705.2 Eufriesea mexicana | reverse complement strand
TCACATTTTCGACTAACATCGCTGTGAGCATTCTTTCTTGCATAAATAAGGAGGAAAGGTTCTATTGGCGTGCTATAGGCCTTGCAAAGCTATAGAATCTTCCTGGAAAACTCAATTTTATTGGCATTTTCGACTAATATCGTGGTGAGCCGACTTTATTGTATAAATACGGAGGAAAGATTCAATTGGCGTGCTACAGCCGTCGCAATGCTATA
>NW_017032588.1:0-215 GCF_001483705.2 Eufriesea mexicana | reverse complement strand
GCTCTGCTGCATTCTGCTTGGCTAGGGGCATGCCAGGAGCAGTGGTCGTGGAACGTGATGTTTTGTTGTGCTACGTTCGGTTACGTTAGGTTAGGTCAGTTTAAGCTAGCGTATCTTCTGTTCTTGTGCTATTCACTGCAATGCGGAGAGTTTCAGCTCTGTACTGTGCTCTAGTATACTCTGCTTGGCACTACGGAAGACAGCAATAGTGTTCT
>NW_017032587.1:0-215 GCF_001483705.2 Eufriesea mexicana | reverse complement strand
TAGTTTGGTACCCATTAAAGATCGGTGTAGGAATAGAAGTATCCTGGTCTTGGTAGATACCCCGCTCCCAATATTCCGTCTCCAAGGGAGAGGTTGGCTAAGTGCGGTGGTGTCTTCTTTGTCCTGTTGATGATGGGCGGTTGTTCCTGCGGTGCTGGCCTGGTGGTATCCCCATGGTCGTTGTTGCTATCGATAGGGTACCAGGTAGAAGGACG
>NW_017032586.1:0-215 GCF_001483705.2 Eufriesea mexicana | reverse complement strand
AATCTTTCCTACTTGTTTATGCAAGAATGGTAGCTCACCACGATATTAGTCGAATATGTCAATGAAATTGAACTTTCCAGCTAGATCCTATAGCATTGCCATGGCTATAGCACGCCTGTAGAATCTTCCCTTCTTGTTTATGCAAGAAAGTTAGCTCACCACAATATTATTCGAAAATGTCAATGAAATTGAATTTTCCGGCCAGATTCTATAGC
>NW_017032585.1:0-215 GCF_001483705.2 Eufriesea mexicana | reverse complement strand
ATATACGAGAATATATAAAACATTCTTATTAGTATTCTTTTTTTATATTTATATATCTCTCTACCTGTGTAATCTATGTACAGAAATTATACATTAGTTATTTAATGTAATAATAAATTAGTAATAAATTAATTAATAAATTTACGAATGGGATATAACAATTAAATTTGCAAAAGTATTATTTTCACAATAGGAAATCGTTTTACCTAGAATTT
>NW_017032584.1:0-215 GCF_001483705.2 Eufriesea mexicana | reverse complement strand
TATTTCAGAGTGAGCAAAACTCAGCTTATATCGACCTTTTTGATAAGACGTTCCTCTAAATTTTGGTATACAAGGACACGATTCAGGTCATCTTAAAGTAAAAGGGTGTTGCGAATTAACCCTTTGCACTCGAACGGTAAGCTTCAGTTATCATTTCATAAAATTTGAAACATCGATATCAATTAACATATCAAATTTAATGCAATGTGACAGTG
>NW_017032583.1:0-215 GCF_001483705.2 Eufriesea mexicana | reverse complement strand
GACGCAAAAATCCATAGAATCGCAGTACACACCAGAAATGTCGAAGTTAACCGAACCGAACCCTAACCAACAGAACATAGCCCAACACATCATAACACAACCTACCATGTTGAGACCGATATTACTGCCGTTCCCGGAGACAAGCAGGGCATACTAGAGCACATTGGATCGCAGAAGTCCACCGAATTGCAGGGTACAGCACAAAAGTCTAAACT
>NW_017032582.1:0-215 GCF_001483705.2 Eufriesea mexicana | reverse complement strand
AATCCAATGGCATGTACAGCCATCTACTTGCCAGAGAATAGGTCTTCTCAAAATCTATAACATGTTGTAGCTTGGTGAATAGATCGCATAACTCCTTCAATCCAATGGCAAGTACAGCCATCTAATTCACAGAGAATAGGTCTATTCAAAGACGATAATATGTTATAGCTTGGTTGATAGGTCGCCTGACGTCTGCAACCAATGGCAAGTACAGC
>NW_017032581.1:0-215 GCF_001483705.2 Eufriesea mexicana | reverse complement strand
CATTGGGTTGAAGGCGCTGTGCGACGTGTTCACTAAGCTATAACGGATTATAGATTTTGAATAGACCGATTCCCTGCAGGTAGATGGCTGTATTTTCCATCGGATTGAAGGCCTTAGGCCATGTATTCTCCGAGCAATAACAGATTATAGACCTTGAATAGGCCTCTTCTCTGGCAAGTAGACGGCTGTACTTGCCATTGGATTGAAGGCGTTAG
>NW_017032580.1:0-215 GCF_001483705.2 Eufriesea mexicana | reverse complement strand
TCGAAGGACAATATCCCCAGCAAGTTCAACGACTGATATAAAAATATAGCTATCATGACTAAGATGCTCATAAAAACCCTAGTGACACAACTCAAGGGA
This sequence comes from Eufriesea mexicana, assembly GCF_001483705.2. NCBI lineage: Eukaryota > Metazoa > Arthropoda > Insecta > Hymenoptera > Apidae > Eufriesea > Eufriesea mexicana. The sequence continues at coordinate 116 of NW_017032580.1, read as the reverse complement.
AATGATCACACTTCCTAAAGCACTTTGTTTCTACAGAAAACACACATGATCAAAAGATGTAACTTTTCGTGACGAAAATACATTCTATACTGCTAAAGTATTCTAAATGCAGAACC
>NW_017032579.1:0-215 GCF_001483705.2 Eufriesea mexicana | reverse complement strand
CAATAAAATTAAATATTCGAGCAAGATTCTATAGCATTGCAATGCCTATGGCATACCAACAGAGTCTTTCCTCCTGATTTATGGAAGAAAGATAGCTCACTACGATATTAGTCGAAAATGTCCATAAAATTGAACTTTCCAGCCTGATTCTACACCATTGCAACGGCTATAGCACGCTGAAAGTATCTTTCCTCCTTACTTATGCAAGGAAGTTG
>NW_017032578.1:0-215 GCF_001483705.2 Eufriesea mexicana | reverse complement strand
TTAGAATCAGGCTGAAAAACTCAATTATATTGACATTTCCGGCTAGTATTGTGGTGAGCTAACTTTTTTGCATAAATAAGGAGGATAGATTCTATTGGCGAGCTATAGCCATTGCAGTCTTGTGGAATCTGGATGTAAAATTCAATTTTATAGACATTTTCGACTAATGTCGTGGTGAGCTATCTTCCTTGCATATATAAGGAGGGAAGAATCTA
>NW_017032577.1:0-215 GCF_001483705.2 Eufriesea mexicana | reverse complement strand
AGGAAAGATTCTATTGGCCAGCTATAGCCACTGCAATTCTATAGTATCTGGCTGCTAAATTCACTTTTATTGGCATTTTCGGCTAATATCGTGGTGAGCTATCTTTCTTGTATAAATAAGAAGGAAAATACCATTGGCGTGATATAGCCATCGCAATGCTATAGAATCTGCCCCGAAAATTAAATTTTATTGACATTTTCGACTAATATCGTGGT
>NW_017032576.1:0-215 GCF_001483705.2 Eufriesea mexicana | reverse complement strand
GAACTTTTAACTTTGATTATATTTTATTCCCTTGTGCTACAAATGCGCGGAGGCTTGAGTCTTTTGAGATGCGTGATGCAAACGGTGGATAGTCTTAAGAGTCCCGTCGAACCCTTCAGCCAGGGTTTTATAAGCCCTATGATGAGCCATTGCGTCACTCAGTCCTTCTTCGAAAACTGATAAGCTTGATGGTTTCTTGAAGAAATAGAGATTCC
>NW_017032575.1:0-215 GCF_001483705.2 Eufriesea mexicana | reverse complement strand
CCTCTGGGAATGCCAGAATAGTGGCCTCGGAATGTCTACTTGAGTTAGGTTACGTTTCGCTAATGTGGGCTGGGTTAGGGTAGGTTAGGATAAGATTGACCCTCTTGCTTTATACTCTTACTCGGTGTATACCTTCGCTCCTCCGTGCTCCGCTACATTCTGATTGGCGTTGCGCGTGATACCAATAGAGGACGATGCAGTCTAAGCGATATTAT
>NW_017032574.1:0-215 GCF_001483705.2 Eufriesea mexicana | reverse complement strand
GAAGATAGCACAGCATGATATTAGTCGAAAATGTCAATAAAAGTGAACTTTCCAGCCAGATTCAATGGCATTGCAACGGCTATAGCAAGTGAATAGTACCTTTGCTCCATGTATATGCATGAAAGTTAGCTCACTACGATATTAGTCGAAAATGTCAATAAATTTGTATTTTCCAACCACACCCAGTATCACTGCAATGGCTATAGCACGCCAAT
>NW_017032573.1:0-215 GCF_001483705.2 Eufriesea mexicana | reverse complement strand
TAATTAATCTTTAATTTTTTAAACTTTGTTGGATTGTTTGTGACTTCTTCTGTGATAGTTGGACGTGTCCTGTGATGTTCAATTTTACGAAAATGTAATTAACTTACAATTTTTTTTTATTTTATTCGATTGTTTGTGAATTCCTGCCTTAGTGAGTGCCTTTGTGATAGTAGAATATGGCCTGCGATGTTAAATTTTTCGAAAATGTAATTAAT
>NW_017032572.1:0-215 GCF_001483705.2 Eufriesea mexicana | reverse complement strand
TCACAATTGTCATATGCATATGTAGTCTAATCAAACCAAACGCGCCGAGACCACCATTGCTGTTCTCCAAAGAGCCAAGCAGAAAATATTAGAGTGCTGTAGAGCGCTGATGTCGGAGTATAGCTGTCTATAGCTCAGACGCCTGTACCATTCAATCCTAACCACACCTACCGGGACATAACCAAACGTGGTATAGCTGAACCTACCGTGCAGAG
>NW_017032571.1:0-215 GCF_001483705.2 Eufriesea mexicana | reverse complement strand
CTGCGCCCTTCTCTCCTCTGCTTTCCTCTGGGGAGGCCAGCAGCAGTGGTGGTGGCACGCTTGATTGGGTTTGATTACGTTTGGTAGTGTTACGATTTGTTAGGTTAAGTTAAGTAATTCATGTGCTACATACTGCTTTTCGTTGTATTTCCCCCATCATCTGTGTTCTAATGTGGTGTACTTTGCTCTGTGGATGTCAGAAATGGTGACCGCGG
>NW_017032570.1:0-215 GCF_001483705.2 Eufriesea mexicana | reverse complement strand
ACGCCGACGCCAATATTTCTGGGCTTCCCAGAGCCAAGCTGAAGATATTAGAGTACCGAAGGGAGCAGAAATCCTCCTAAGAGCATACATTAGCGCTAAGGTGAAGGATATCCTCCCCTAGCTTAGCCAAACTTAACATAAGCAAACGTTGCCTAACCCCACCTGGCGTGCCACGGCGTCTATTGCTCTCCTCCAGACAGCCAAGCGGAACACAA
>NW_017032569.1:0-215 GCF_001483705.2 Eufriesea mexicana | reverse complement strand
TGGGGACCATGAATCGGGTTGGAACCGAAGGTTGACGGACAACTATTAAGGGGATGAAATAAATAAAATTTTAAGGTAAACTAACCTAGACACGAAATATACAGAAAGATATGTAGCGACCAAAGTTCACAGTTTCGCCAGTAGGTGGCTATCTACTCGAAGGAGGTTCGTGGACTTTCTCGCAAGTACACGGTGGACCCTCGACCTCACATATA
>NW_017032568.1:0-215 GCF_001483705.2 Eufriesea mexicana | reverse complement strand
TGTAATGGCGTGCTAGAGCCATTGAAATGCTGCAGATTCGGGCTGGATAGTTCAATTTTATTGATATTTTCGACTAATGTCGTGGAGAGCCAACTTTCTTGTATAAGTATGGTGGGGAGATACTTTTGGCCTGCTATAGCCATTGCAAAGCTGCAGAATCGGGCTGGAAAGTTCAATTTTACTGATATTTTCGACTAATATCGTGGTGTGCTAGC
>NW_017032567.1:0-215 GCF_001483705.2 Eufriesea mexicana | reverse complement strand
GTAGCTTTGACTTTCGTACTACACACCGTTATTCGGTGGATTTCTGTGGTCCACTCTACTCTGTTACGCTCTGCTGGGCACAGGTGGTTCCAGGAGCAGTGGTCGCGACACGTACCTATCAGCCATCCTTCGTTTTGTTGGGTTAGGCTAGCCCAGGTTAGGTTGCGATGTCTACGGCTTTTGTGCTATTCACTGAAATTTCTGCGCACTACTGT
>NW_017032566.1:0-215 GCF_001483705.2 Eufriesea mexicana | reverse complement strand
TAATTGTAAAATAATATAATAGGACATAAGTCCTTTATGCTACGTATTCACTTGAGAGTAAAACTGTCATAAGTTGCTCTCGAGAGTGTTTCCCGCCAGTGGAGAAACGTTTGAGAGTGACTGTCGCAAGTGAACACAATTGCTCTCAGAGAGTTACTCGCAGAATTCGAAACGGGATCGAAGTTCTGATGATACTCTCGGATAGAAGCGGGAAC
>NW_017032565.1:0-215 GCF_001483705.2 Eufriesea mexicana | reverse complement strand
CTCCGGTTCTTATTTCCGCCTCGGTGCAATCACCGACCCTGGCCTGGGCAGCGGCCACCTCGCCGCGAGTGACAGAGTCGTCGAGCTCTGTCACCCTCATCTCCGCTTTTTTGGTGGAAACCGTAATCCGCACGCCGGATCGCTCCAAGGCATCGCTCAATCGCCCGGCGAGAGCGGCGGCTCGATGTGCGCCCTCTGGTCCACCGAACACCAGC
>NW_017032564.1:0-215 GCF_001483705.2 Eufriesea mexicana | reverse complement strand
TATATACTCGATGAATAATGTTTTATCCAAGAACAATAATAATAATTTATATATTACGAACCTGAACACTAATAACACTAATAACACCGTAGAATCGGAATATTGAAATCAAAAGCACTCATCGAACTAAAATTCCTAGCCTGGCCCTGCTCCTTCCAGAACAATTAACAGGATTATCGTCATCGTCTGTCGGTCCGTGATAAAGGAAACCGTGT
>NW_017032563.1:0-215 GCF_001483705.2 Eufriesea mexicana | reverse complement strand
TTGATAACCTCAAAATTTTATTTCACCAGTATATGCATTTATTTTGGGAATTAAAGGTACCACGATTATTTATACAGTCAGTCACAAAAGTCCTCGTACACCCCCTAAAATGATCATTTTAAGGAAAATAAGCAACAATTTCCTATAATATAATATTTATTTATTAATATGTACGATATTATTAATCAAACTATATAAAAATGTATTGTTTTTTA
>NW_017032562.1:0-215 GCF_001483705.2 Eufriesea mexicana | reverse complement strand
ATGTCAATAAAATTGAATGTTCCATCCAGATTCTATAGGATTGCAGTGGCTATAGTACGCCAGTTGGTCCTTTCCTCCTTCTATATGCAAGAAAGTAAGCTCTCCACGATATTAGTCGAAAAAGACAATAAAATTGAATTTTCCAGCCAGAATCTGTAGCATCGCAATGACTATGGCGCGACAGTAGAACCTTTCCACCTTATATGTCCAAGAAA
>NW_017032561.1:0-215 GCF_001483705.2 Eufriesea mexicana | reverse complement strand
AGAGGGGACCACTACAACTGTCCTCCCCATAACCAAGCAGAACATACTAGAGCAGAGTAGATATCAGAAGACCACGGAATACCAGTGTGTAGCACAGAAGTCAACGGCATTCTGTCCTAAACAAACCAAACGTAACACAACTCAACCTACCATGACGAGACGTCTATTTTGCCCTCCCCAGAGCCATGCAGAACGTATTAGAGTAGAGTAGAGCA
>NW_017032560.1:0-215 GCF_001483705.2 Eufriesea mexicana | reverse complement strand
GTTACGTTGGGTTCGTTTTTGTTTGCATGGCAAGGTTTGCATTGCATTGCGTTTTTCGCTATACACTTCGATTTTATGGATTCCTGTGCCCCACTCTCCTCTAATATGTCCTGCATAGCGCTCTGGAGGCCAGCAATGGTCGTCTCTGCTCGTGAGGTTAAGTTGATCTGCGTTTGGTTATATTACGTATTGATATGTTAGGATAGGATACCTTT
>NW_017032559.1:0-215 GCF_001483705.2 Eufriesea mexicana | reverse complement strand
TGTATGTATGGATATATGTGCGGATGTATGTATGGTTGTATGGATGTATGGATGGATGGATGTTTGGATGTATGGATGTATATCTGTATGGGTGTACGGATGGATGGATGTATGAGTGAATGGATGTATGAATGAATGGATGGATGGATTTTTGGGTGGATATATGTATGGATCGATGCATGTATGGATGGGTGGTTGTATGGCTGGATGGATGT
>NW_017032558.1:0-215 GCF_001483705.2 Eufriesea mexicana | reverse complement strand
GTAGAATTTTTTTCCTTATTTGCGTAAAAAAACTTATCTCACCACGATATTAGTCGAAAATTTTGATATAACTGTACCTTCTATTCAAATTCTATTGTATTGCAGTGGCCATTAAAAAGCAATAGAATTTTTTCTTGTTATCTATGTAAAAATATAGCTCACCACGATATTACTAAAAAATGTCAGTAAAACTGAACTTTCTAGCCAAATTCTGT
>NW_017032557.1:0-215 GCF_001483705.2 Eufriesea mexicana | reverse complement strand
CGCTGTTCGGCGGATTTCTGCGCCGTATTGCGATCTAATATCCCCTGCTTTGCTCTGGGGAGGACAGAAATTGTGGCTGCGGCGCGTTAGGTCGTGTTAAGTCTCGTTTCGTTAGGTTAGGTTTCTTTGGGTTAGGTTAGGTTTCTATGGGCTAAAGCACAAAAGTTAAATCCTCCTTGACAAAATTGGGCCTGACCCAACCTTGCCGAACGTAA
>NW_017032556.1:0-215 GCF_001483705.2 Eufriesea mexicana | reverse complement strand
TCAGCTCACCACGATATTTGTCGATAATGTAAATAAAATTGAATTTTCCAGCCAGATTCTACATCATTGCAATGGCTATTGTAGTCCAATAGAATTCTTCCTCCTTACGTATACAAGGCCGTTAGCTCACCACGATATTATTCGAAAATAAGAATAAAATTGAATTTTCCAGCCTGCTTCAATAGCACTGCAATAGCTGTAGCACGACAATAGAA
>NW_017032555.1:0-215 GCF_001483705.2 Eufriesea mexicana | reverse complement strand
ACGTGCCTTTTTTTTTTAACGTTTACTTTTGGAGCGTTCGGGGTATTATCTGGAGTGCGTGCGGAAGGATGAGTGACCGGGCGCTTAGAAATTTTGCGTTTGTGACACGAAGGTCGCCTAAGGGCGCTTGGAAATTTTGCGTTTGTGATACGGAGGACGCCTATGGGCGCTTGGAAATTTTGCGTTTGTCACACGAAGGGCGCCTAAGGGCGTCT
>NW_017032554.1:0-215 GCF_001483705.2 Eufriesea mexicana | reverse complement strand
AGAAAGCTAAACTACACCGAGCGCCTATAGGCAATATTTGTGTTACAAACGCAAAAATTTCCATACGCCTATAGGCGCCTTCCTTGTCGTAAACTCAAAATTCCTAAGCACCCATAGGCGCCCGCAGTAGTTATGGGGTTAAATTTTGATAGGAATCAGATGGAATATGTCCATTTGGGATTTAAAATTTCTAAGTTGGTCCATTGTGGAACAAA
>NW_017032553.1:0-215 GCF_001483705.2 Eufriesea mexicana | reverse complement strand
CCTAATGCTTTGAATCCAATGGCAAGTATATGCACCTACTTGCCAGAGAATAGGTCTATTCAACATATATTATCTGTTATAGCTTGGTGAGTACGTCGCATAACGCCTTCAACCAATGGCAAGCACAGCCATCTGCTTGTCAAAGAATAGTTCTATACAAAATCTATAACCTGTTATAGCTTGGTGAATAGATCGCCTGACGCCTTCAATCCAAT
>NW_017032552.1:0-215 GCF_001483705.2 Eufriesea mexicana | reverse complement strand
ATGTATGGCAAGGTGGATGTATGGATGCATGTATGTATGCATGAATGGTTGTATGGATGGATGAATGTATGGATGGATTGAGGTATTGGTGGACGGATGTATGGATGTATGGGCGTATGGATGTACATATGTATGGATGTATGCATGTACGTATGTATGGGTGTATGGATGGATGGATGTATTGGTGGACGTATGTGTGGATGGCAGGATATATG
>NW_017032551.1:0-215 GCF_001483705.2 Eufriesea mexicana | reverse complement strand
CCACCCATGTGCAGTGTGTAGCACAAAAGTGCAGGATAACATGCACAAACCTATCCTAACGTATCCTTACCAAACGTAACATAGCACAACGTAACGTGCAGCGGCGACTATTGCTGATCTACCCACGTGCAAGCAAAATATAGTAGAGAACAGTAGAGCGTAGAAATCCACCGAAAATCAATGAGTACCACGAAAGTCATATCTATCCATGCCCA
>NW_017032550.1:0-215 GCF_001483705.2 Eufriesea mexicana | reverse complement strand
CTTGCCTGTAGGGTACACTTCGCCAGGTTTGGAAGACCCGTTAGTATTCGGTTGCTAGATAGGTCGTAAGAGGTTGAGGCCAGGTCACGTGAGGTAGCCTCGCGCAACCCCGACTTTCTTCGGTATAAACCGAGGGTAACGTGTCCGCGATCACCTTTCGGAAAAGGTCCCTGCGAGGGTAACCCTTCGAAGGGGCTAACTCGGAGGGAGGAGTC
>NW_017032549.1:0-215 GCF_001483705.2 Eufriesea mexicana | reverse complement strand
AAAACAACCTAACGTGCCGAGTCCACAATTTCTGGCCTCCCTAGAGTCCAGTAGAAAATATTACAGAACAGTAGGGAGCAGAAACTCTTCGCATAGCAGCGCGAAGCAAAGAAAGTCAGTGCTACACTGTCCTAACATAACAAAGCGTAACGTAGCCAAACGCAAGCTAACTCAACCTATCGTGCCGTGGCCACAACTGCTGACCACTCCAGAGC
>NW_017032548.1:0-215 GCF_001483705.2 Eufriesea mexicana | reverse complement strand
TATTTCATCCTTATTTATGCAAGAAATTTAGTTCGCCGCGATATTAGTCAAGAATGTCTATAAGATTGTATTTTCCAGGCGGATTCTATTGCATTGCAATGGCTATAGCACGCCAATAGTATCTTTCCTCCTTATTTAAGCTAGAAAGTTAAGTCACCACGGTATTAGTCGAAAATGTCAACAAGATTGAATTTTCCAGCCGGATTCTATAGCAT
>NW_017032547.1:0-215 GCF_001483705.2 Eufriesea mexicana | reverse complement strand
ATAAAACTGAATTTTCCATCCAGATAGTATAGAATTGCTATGGCCATAGCTGGCCAATAGAATGCTTACGCCGTATTTACGCAAGAAAGTTACCTCTCCACGATATAAGTCGACCATGTCAATGAAATTGAATTATCGAGACAGATGCTACCGCATTGCAATGGCTATAGCACGCCAATAGATTCTTTCCTCATTATTTATGGAAGAAAGCTAGC
>NW_017032546.1:0-215 GCF_001483705.2 Eufriesea mexicana | reverse complement strand
AATCTCTAATTCGGTCTCGTATCTAATTTCTATGGCCGCTTAATTGATCGGTGGCCTTGAAGCGTCGAACTACAAACGTTCGAGCATGAGAGAAACTGACAAAGAGCTGACAACCGACTCGCGTCTAGGCGCAATAGGCTACGTCCTTTTCTCTTTATTTCGTCCATCTGTGATTTCGAAAGGAATCGACGAGAATGAGGGAGAAAAAGAGAGAT
>NW_017032545.1:0-215 GCF_001483705.2 Eufriesea mexicana | reverse complement strand
GGCCAACAGTAGTGGTCTCTTCACGTTAGTATGAACTATGCTACGTTCGGTCATGTTACGTTTAGTGAGGTTAGGAGAGAACAGTCTTGGCTTTTGTGCTTGACACTGCTTTCCGCGGATTTCTCTGATCTACTGCGTTCTAATATTTTCTACTTGGCTTTGGGGATACCAGCAATAGAGTTATCGGCACGTTAGCTTGAGATATGTTACGTTTG
>NW_017032544.1:0-215 GCF_001483705.2 Eufriesea mexicana | reverse complement strand
GTGAATAGATCGCCTAACGCCTTCAATGCAATGGCAAGTACAGCCATCTACTTGGCAGAGAATCAGTCTATTCAAAATCTATAAGCTGTCATAGCTTGCTGATTAGATCGCCTAACGCCTACAATCCAATGGCAGGTACAACCATCTACCTGCCAGAGAATAGGTCTGTTCAAAATCTATATCCTGTTATATCATGGTGAATAGATCTCCTAACG
>NW_017032543.1:0-215 GCF_001483705.2 Eufriesea mexicana | reverse complement strand
AGGGTGTGTGTATGGATGTATGTATGGGCAAATGTACTTTTGTATTTATGGACATATGTATTGATGTATGTATGTATGTATGGATGGATGGATGGGTGGATTGTTGTATGGATGCATGGATCGATGGATTTATGGATCGGTGGATGTATGAATGGATAGATGTATGGATGTATGTATGTATGGATGAACGAATGTATGGATGATACGGATGTATG
>NW_017032542.1:0-215 GCF_001483705.2 Eufriesea mexicana | reverse complement strand
TAGCACGCCAATACAATCTTTCCTCCTTATTTATGCACGAAAGTCAGCTCACCACGATATTAGCCGAAAATGTCAACAAGACTGTACTTTCGAGCCAGATTCCATAGCAGTGCGTCGGCTACAGCACGCCAATTGAATCTTTGCTCCTTATCTATGCAATAAAGTTAGCTCACCACGGTATTAGTCGAAAATGTCAATAAAATTGAACTTTCCAG
>NW_017032541.1:0-215 GCF_001483705.2 Eufriesea mexicana | reverse complement strand
CCAGGCCGGATCATGTCTGGTTAGGTCAGATCAGGTAAGGTCGGTTAGGCCAGGTCAGGTCAGGCCAGGTCAGGTCAGATCAGTCCGGACAGGTCATGTGAGGCGAGGTCAGGCCAGGTCACGTCAGGTCAGATCAGGTCAGGTCAGGTCATGTCAGGACAGGGCAGGTCAGGTCAGGCCAGGTCAGGCCAGGCCAGGTCAGGCCGTGTGAGTTC
>NW_017032540.1:0-215 GCF_001483705.2 Eufriesea mexicana | reverse complement strand
TTCTATAGCATTGCGACGGCTATAGCACGCCAATAGAATCTACCACCCTTAATTATGCAAAAAGAGCGCTCACCACGATATTCGTCTAAACTGCCAAAATAACTGAACTTTCCTTCCAGGTTCTACAGCTATGCAATGCCTATAGCACGCCCACAGAATATTTCCTCCTTATTTATGTAAGAAAGTTAGCTAACCACAATATTAGCCGGAAATGA
>NW_017032539.1:0-215 GCF_001483705.2 Eufriesea mexicana | reverse complement strand
CGCACATCCATACGTCCATACATCTATCCTTCCATACGTCCATACATCCCTTCATCATCCCATCCATACATCCATCGATCCATACATCCATCCATCCATAGATCCATACATACACCCATACACTCATCCATATATACATTCATAGACACATACGTACATACATCCATACATACATCCGTACATTCGCCCTTCCATACACGCATCCATACATCCAT
>NW_017032538.1:0-215 GCF_001483705.2 Eufriesea mexicana | reverse complement strand
ATTGACATTTTCGTATAATATTGTGGTGCGCTACTTTTCTTGCATAAATGAGGAGTAAAGATGATTTTGGCGTGCTATAACCATTGCAGTGATATAGTACGTGCCTGGCAGATTCAATTTTATTGACATTTTCGACTTATATCGTGGTTAAATATCTTTCTTGCGTAAATAAGGCGGAAAGTTTCTATTGGCGTGCTATTGCCATTGGAATGCCA
>NW_017032537.1:0-215 GCF_001483705.2 Eufriesea mexicana | reverse complement strand
AGGTAGCTCACCACGATAATAGTCGAAATTGTCAATAATATTGAACTTTCCAGCAAGATTCCATAGCATTGCGAAGGCTATAGCAAGCCAACAGATTCATTCATCCTTATTTATGCAAGAAAGATAGCGCACCACAACATTATTCGAAAATTTCTATAAAATTGAATTTTCGATCGAGATTCTATAGCATTGCAATGGTTATAGCTTGCCAATAT
>NW_017032536.1:0-215 GCF_001483705.2 Eufriesea mexicana | reverse complement strand
TACTTTTTTTTGCATAAATAAGGAGGAAAGATTCTATTGGCACGTTATAGCCATTGCAATGTTATCGAATCTGACTGGAAAATTCAATTTTATTGACATTTTCGACTGATACCGTGGTGAGGTTATTTTGTTACATAAATAAGTGGGAAAGTTTCTATTGGCATGCTATAGTCATTGCAATGTTATAGAATCTGACTGGAAAATTCAATTTTATT
>NW_017032535.1:0-215 GCF_001483705.2 Eufriesea mexicana | reverse complement strand
GTCCTTCTGGAGTAATCGAGTTATCAATGAATGCAGCAAACGTCCCTGGAGAAAATGACAGGCGACAATACATTTCTGAATATATCCATCAACAGAACACAGCTGTCGCTGGAATAATCTCTTCACTGAAGATTTAAATGCCAATGCAAATTTAGAGTAACCAATGAATACATCAATTATTGCGCGAGACACTTGCAATTGACATTACAGTCCTC
>NW_017032534.1:0-215 GCF_001483705.2 Eufriesea mexicana | reverse complement strand
TCCGTTTGGTTAGGTTACGTTTGGTCAGGCTATATTAGCATATCTTCGACTTTTGAGATATAAGCAGCTATTGGTTGGACTTGAGGGCTTTACTGCGCTCTCCTATGTTCGGCTTTGCCCTGGGGAGGCCAGAAACAGCTGTCCCGGAACAGTGGGTAAAGGTATGTAACGTTTGGTGATGTGAAGGCTCGTTTTGTTTGGATAGGGTAAATCCG
>NW_017032533.1:0-215 GCF_001483705.2 Eufriesea mexicana | reverse complement strand
CTGCTATTCTATGAACCTCTGCGCTCTATATTACGCTATCACACTCTGCTTGTCTTCGGGGTACCAGGAATAGTGGTCGCGGCACTTTACGTTGAGTTATGCTATGTTTGGTTTGATAAGGTTTAGTTAGGTTGAGATTGGTTAGTTTTGCTATTTCTCTTATGCGCTGCTGTTCCGTGAATTTCTGCGATCTACTGATCTCTAATATGCTTGGA
>NW_017032532.1:0-215 GCF_001483705.2 Eufriesea mexicana | reverse complement strand
AATTTCACTGTATGCGAAACATTTTTTAAATCTTGTGGCTTCACAATTCTCCTGTTCGTTCTGGACTAAGAGCAGAAATCGAAACAATGCAAATTCCTTATCTCCTCGATAGTTGCCCGAGTAGTTCGTTGCCTGCGTATGCAAGCATATTCAAGTCAAAATTTAATATCCAATTCCAAATTTTTGTTTATTCTGTCTTACTGTTATTAGTTGCA
>NW_017032531.1:0-215 GCF_001483705.2 Eufriesea mexicana | reverse complement strand
GCGTTCGGTCTGTTAACGCTTGGTTACGCTAGGAGATGGTAGCTTTGACTTCTGTGCTATGCAAGGCCATTCCGTGGATTTCTGCGCTCTACTGTTATATAATATTCACTGCTTTGATCCGCAAATGATTGAAATAGTCGCCGCGGCGCGTCAGGTAGTATTATGCTACGTTCGGTTAGGTTAAGTTCGTTCGGGTGAGGTTAGGATGTCGTTGG
>NW_017032530.1:0-215 GCF_001483705.2 Eufriesea mexicana | reverse complement strand
AGCTGCCATAGCTTGGTGATTAGATCGCCTATCGCCTGCAATCCAATGGCAAGTACAGCAATAGACTTGCCAGGGAATAAGTTTATTCAAAGTATATAATCTGTTGTAGCTTGGTGAATAGATCGCCTAACGCCGTCAATCCAATCTCAAGAACTGCCACCTACTTGCCTGGGAATATGTCTATACAAAGTCTATAATCTGTTATAGCTTGGTGA
>NW_017032529.1:0-215 GCF_001483705.2 Eufriesea mexicana | reverse complement strand
GGAAAAATCAATTTTATTGACATTTTCGACTAATATCGTGGTGAGCTAACTTCTTTGCATATGCAAGGAGGAAAGATTATATTGGCAAGCTATAGGCATAGCAATGCAGCAGAGTCGGGCTGGAAAGGTCAATTTTATTGACATTTTGGACAAATATCGTGGTGAGCCAAGTTCCTTGCATAAGTAAGGAGGAAAGATCCTTTTGGCGCGCTATA
>NW_017032528.1:0-215 GCF_001483705.2 Eufriesea mexicana | reverse complement strand
CACGATTCCTGCACGAACAGACTGTAAGACATCAAAAATGTCACAGTCGAGAACCTCGCGGCACCTACAGATTTATGTTGATTACATGACTGAATTATTTCTAACAAGTTTTCCACGCTCGTGCCTCTGATTAATATTACCTTCTTTATTCCATGCATGGATTTCAGCGGAATCCTGGTAAAAAAGAATACCGGAAGAAAAAAGGGAAATAAGGG
>NW_017032527.1:0-215 GCF_001483705.2 Eufriesea mexicana | reverse complement strand
TCTATAATCTGTTATAGCTTGGTGAATAGATCGCCTAACGCCTTCAATTCAATGGCTAGTACATCCATCGACATGTCAGAGAATAGGTCTATTCAAAATCTATAATATGCAATAGCTTGGTAAATACATCGCCTACCGCCTTCAATCCAATTGCAAGTACAGTCATCTACTTGCCAGAAAATAGGTCTATTCAAAATCTATAATCTGTTATAGCT
>NW_017032526.1:0-215 GCF_001483705.2 Eufriesea mexicana | reverse complement strand
TTCATACATACGTACGTCCGTCCATCCATACCTCAATCCATCCATACATCCATCCATCCATACTTCCATCAATCCATACATCCATACATATGTACATCCATCCATCCATACATCCATACATGTATACATCCATACATTCATACATACGTACGTCCGTCCATCCATCCCTCAATCCATTCATTCATCCACCCATGCATACAACCATTCATCCATAC
>NW_017032525.1:0-215 GCF_001483705.2 Eufriesea mexicana | reverse complement strand
GCTTGGCTCCGGGGGTGGCAGAAGCAGTGTTCGCGGCACGTCTTGTTGAGTTACGCTACGTTTTGCTTGGTTATGTTAGGTCAGGTTATGTCGGAATATCTTCGACTTATGTGTTATTCACAGCAATGCAGAAGATTTCTGCGCACTATTGCGCTGTAATATGCTCTACTTGACTCCGGAGCGCCAGAAATATAGGTCTCGTCACGTCATGCTTT
>NW_017032524.1:0-215 GCF_001483705.2 Eufriesea mexicana | reverse complement strand
GAACGCTATTGTTGGCCTCCTCAGAGCCAAGCAGGATAAACTAGAGCAGAGTAGACCGCAGAAGAAAACCGAATGGCAGTGTACAGCACAAAAGTCAAAGCTATCACATCCTAACATAACAATCGTAGCATATCCAAACGTAACCTACCCCGAACTAACGTGCCGCGGCAACTATTGCTGGCCGCCGGAGAGCCAGGCACAACATATATGAGTGA
>NW_017032523.1:0-215 GCF_001483705.2 Eufriesea mexicana | reverse complement strand
TGCTATTGAATCTGGCTGGAATGTACAATTTTATTGACATTTTCGGCTAATATCGTGGTGAGCCTACTTCCTTGCATAAGTAAGGAGGAAAGATTCTATTGGCGTGCTATCGCCATTGCGTTCCTATAGAATCTGGCTGGAAATTCAATTTAATTCACATTTTCGGTTAATATCGTGGTGAGCTTTCTTTCTTGCATAAATAAGAAGAAAGGATT
>NW_017032522.1:0-215 GCF_001483705.2 Eufriesea mexicana | reverse complement strand
CTGAAGTGAACTGACCTGAACTGACCTGACCTGACCAGACATGATCTGGCCTTGCCTGACCATGCCGGACCTGACCTGAACTGACCTAACCTGACCTGACCAGACCTGGGCTGACCTTACCTGACTGATCTGGCCTGGCCTGACCTGACCACATATGACCTGGCCTGACCTGGCCTGACCTGAACTGACCTGAACTGACTGCATCCGACCTGACC
>NW_017032521.1:0-215 GCF_001483705.2 Eufriesea mexicana | reverse complement strand
TAGTGCATCTTTAACTTTACACTGCCGTTCGGTGGATTTCGGCGCTCTTCATTGCTCTTCTATTCTCTGCTCGACTCCCGTAATGGGAGCAGTAGTGCCGGTGGCACGTTTGGTTCAGTTAGATTACGTTCCGGCAGGTTAGGTTGGGCAAGGTTTGATTAGGGTAGCATTGACTTTCGCGCTATGCGCAGATATTCGGTGGATTCCTGCCATCC
>NW_017032520.1:0-215 GCF_001483705.2 Eufriesea mexicana | reverse complement strand
AAACTATAACCATTGCTATGCTATAGAATCTGTTTGGAAAATTCAATTTCATTGACATTTTCGTTTAATATCGTGGTGAGCTAACTTTCTTGCATAGATAAGGATGAAAGATACTATTGGCTTGTTATAGCCATCGTAATGGTACAGAATCAGGCTGGAAAGTTCAATTTTATTGGCATTTTCGACTTATATCGGGGTGAGCTAACTTTCTTGAA
>NW_017032519.1:0-215 GCF_001483705.2 Eufriesea mexicana | reverse complement strand
CATAAATAAGGAGGAAAGATTCTATTGGCGTGCTATAGCCATTGCAATGCTATAGAATCAGGTAGCAAAATTCAATTTTATTGACATTTTCGACTAATATCGAAGTGAAGTTACTTTCTTGCATAAATAAGGAGGACAGATTCTATTGGCGAGCTACAGCCATTTCAATGCTATAGAAACAGGCTGGAAAATTCAATTTTATAGGCATTTTCGTC
>NW_017032518.1:0-215 GCF_001483705.2 Eufriesea mexicana | reverse complement strand
GGGAGGCAACCAATAGTGGTCGCTCGTGTCATGTTGAGGTAGGCTACGTTTGGATTGGATATGATGGTTGGGTTAGGCTTGGATAGATATGACTTTTGTGCCATAAACTGCGGTTCTATATTTTTCTGCGCTCTACTGTCCTATAATATGTCCTGCTCGACTCTGGGGAGGCCAGTTATATTGCTCGCGGTACGTTAGGTTTGGGTATGTAACGT
>NW_017032517.1:0-215 GCF_001483705.2 Eufriesea mexicana | reverse complement strand
CCAAAATTCACGTCGATCTAATGTATCAAATTTTCCGGCCCATTTTCTAAGGATAACAATCAGAGTGTATAAGTAAGTCATAAATTCCCGTCGATTTGAAGAATCATCAATTTTCCTAAACGATCAATGATCATCGCAAGATCAGACTTTTCAAAATAAAATAAAGAAGAGGCAAACCGGAGAACAAGAAGATAATTAAATCACAGCTTAATTAA
>NW_017032516.1:0-215 GCF_001483705.2 Eufriesea mexicana | reverse complement strand
CGAATAGCAATGAATAGCACAAATGTCAAAGCCATCGTCAAAGCATCAAATGCCAAACCTAACACAACCTAGCCTAGAAAATCGTAACCTACCTCAACCCATCGTCGCACGACCACTACTGCTGGCCGGCCCAAGGTCAAGCAGAGTATTGGACAGCAATGTAGAGCGCAGAAATCCACTGAATGTCTGCGAACAGCGCAAAAGTCAGAGTTATA
>NW_017032515.1:0-215 GCF_001483705.2 Eufriesea mexicana | reverse complement strand
AGAATCTGGTTGGAAAATTCAATTTTATTGACATTTTCGACTAATAACGTGGTGAGCAAACTTCCTTGCATTAGTTAGGAGGAAAGATGCATTCTGAGTGCTATAGCCATTGCAATGATATATAATGTGACTGGAAAATACAATTTTGTTGTCATTTTCGACTCATATCGTGGTGAGCTATCTTTCTTGCATAAACAAGGAGGAAAGATCCTATT
>NW_017032514.1:0-215 GCF_001483705.2 Eufriesea mexicana | reverse complement strand
GTCTATTCAAAATCTATAGTCTGTTATAGCTTGGTGAATAGATCGCCTAACGCGTTGAATCCATTGGCAAGTACAGACTCCTTCTTGCCAGAACAGAGGCCTATTCAAAGTCTATAACCTGCTATAGCTTGGTGAATAGAACGAACAACGCCTTCAGTCCAATGGCAAGTACAGCCATCTACATGACAGGGAATAGGTCTATTCAAAATCTATAA
>NW_017032513.1:0-215 GCF_001483705.2 Eufriesea mexicana | reverse complement strand
ATATACTTAGATGTCATTGAATTAGATTTGAGAAAATTAAATTATTCTGTTTTTCAAAATCTCTGAAAATCTCGCAAACGAAATCCAGTATTTTGAAAGTACTTATTGTTACTAGATACGTGTCAATTACATCTTTTATGGACCAATGTATATATATATATATTTAGATGTCATTAAATTAGATTTGACAGAATTGAATTGTTCTGCTTTTTAAA
>NW_017032512.1:0-215 GCF_001483705.2 Eufriesea mexicana | reverse complement strand
AACATAACTATACCAAACGTAGCTTAACTCAACCTATCTTGCCATGAACACACTTGCTGGCCTTCACTGAGCCAAGCAGAGTACGGTAGGGCAATTATGGGCGCAGAAATCCACCGGGTGGCAGTGTATATCACAAAAGTGTATGCTAACCCCTGTTAACCTATCCAAACGTAACACAAACAAACGTATCTTAACTGAACATCGCGCCACGGTCA
>NW_017032511.1:0-215 GCF_001483705.2 Eufriesea mexicana | reverse complement strand
TTCAATCCAATGGCAAGTACAGCCATCTACTTGCCAGAGAATGGGTATATTCAAAATCTATAATCTGATATAGCTTGGCGAATACATCGCCTAACTGCTTCAGTCCAATGGCAAATACAGCCATCTGCTTGCCAGAGAATTGGCATATTCAAAATCTATAATCTGCTATAGCTTGGTGAATAGGTCGCCCAACGCTTTCAATCCAATGGCAAGTA
>NW_017032510.1:0-215 GCF_001483705.2 Eufriesea mexicana | reverse complement strand
CCATCCATTCATCCACCCGCACATCGATACAGACATACATCTGTCCTTCCATACATCCATCCAATCATACATCATTCCATCCATACATCCATCGATCCGTACATCCATACATCCACACATCTCATACAACCATACATACGTACATCCATACGTACATCCATCCATATCTCCATCCATCCACACATCTATACAGCCTCACATCCATACATCCATAC
>NW_017032509.1:0-215 GCF_001483705.2 Eufriesea mexicana | reverse complement strand
GTACAGGGCAGTGAAGCACAGTACAATGTGGTTCAGTGTAATATAGAATAGTGCAACATAGTGTAGTACAATATGATTCAGTGCAACATAGTACAATGCAACACAGTACAGTGCAATGAAGCACAGTACAATGTGATGCAGTGTAACCTTTTGCATCCTCGAGTTTCACCCTCGAGGACGATCAAGTTCCAAAGAAGATACTACATTTGACAAGG
>NW_017032508.1:0-215 GCF_001483705.2 Eufriesea mexicana | reverse complement strand
TATTGATGCTCGAAAGTTAGCTCACCACGATATTAGCCGAAATTGTCTCTAAAATTGAATTTTCCAGGACGATTCTATAGCTTTGGAATGCCTATAGCAGACCAATCGAATCTTTCCTCCTTATTAGTGCAAGAAAGTTAGCTCTCCACAACATTAGTCGATAATGTCGATAAAATTGTATTTTCCAGCCACAATCAATATCATTGCAATGGTTA
>NW_017032507.1:0-215 GCF_001483705.2 Eufriesea mexicana | reverse complement strand
TAGGTTACGTCAGGTTAGGTTAGGGTATCTTAGACTTTCGTTCTATACCCTGCCATTCTGTGGCCTTGTGTGCTCTACTGAGCTCTACCATATTCAGCTTGTCCCTGGGAAATCCAGCAAAAGTGGTCGCGGCACGTTAGGTATTGTTACTATACGTTAGGTTAGGTCAAGTTTGACCTGGTTAGATTAGGGTATCTTTGACATTTGTGACACAC
>NW_017032506.1:0-215 GCF_001483705.2 Eufriesea mexicana | reverse complement strand
GATAGGATAACTTTGACTTCTGTGCCATACACTGCTTTTCGTTGGGTTAATGATCTCTACATTTCTCTACTCAACTCTGCTCGGATCTGAGGTAACCAGCAATAGTGGTAGCGGCACGACAGGTTTAAATATGTTACGTTTGTTTACGCTACGTTTGGCTAGGCTTGTTTATGATGGCGTCGGCTTTTCCCCTAAACGCTACTATTAGTCGGAGT
>NW_017032505.1:0-215 GCF_001483705.2 Eufriesea mexicana | reverse complement strand
CGGTTAGCTAACGTTTGGCTTTGTTAGGCTTGGGTAGCTTCTACTTTACTGCTATACACTGCAATTCTATGGATTTCTGCTCAATACTCACTACTTTTATGCTCCGCTTGGCTCCGTGGAGGCCAGTAATACTGGTCGCGACACGTTAGGTAGAGCACGGTTACGTTCTGTTCGGTTAGGTTGGGTTGGGTTAGGCTAGGATGCCATTGGCACAT
>NW_017032504.1:0-215 GCF_001483705.2 Eufriesea mexicana | reverse complement strand
CTACTCTTGGCATTCCCAGAAGCAAGCAGAGTATAGGAGAGTACGGTGGATCTCAGAAATCATACGCATGGCAGTGTATTTCGCAAAAGTCAGAGCCACCATAAGCTAGCATAACATAACGTAATCTAACCGAATTGAACATAGCCCAAACCAACGCGCCGCGCCCGCTGTTGCCGCCGCCGCAGAGCTGAGCAGAATATAGTACAGCGCTGTCG
>NW_017032503.1:0-215 GCF_001483705.2 Eufriesea mexicana | reverse complement strand
GGACCGACCGAAAGGGACGAACCCAGTCGTATCGCTTCCAACCGGCCGAAGGGAACGAACGCCGGTCGTGTCGGTTCGGAACGACTGAAAGGACGATCTCCGCTCCGATCGATGCAAGCAACAAAATATTATAACCAACATTCAACTGACGAATAGCAAAGACATCATTACGCGAAAATAAGATTTTTCATACATAATGAATATAAGCGAATAAG
>NW_017032502.1:0-215 GCF_001483705.2 Eufriesea mexicana | reverse complement strand
TTATCTCACCACGATATTAGCCGAAAATGTTGATAAAATCGAAACTGCCAGGCACATTCCTTACCATTGCAATGGTTATAGCACGCCAGAAGGATCTTTCCTCCATACTTATGCAAGGATGCTAGCTCACCACGGTACTAGTCGAAAATGTAGCTAAAATCGAAACTGCCAGGCACATTCCATATCATTGCAATGGTTATAGCACTCCAGAAGGA
>NW_017032501.1:0-215 GCF_001483705.2 Eufriesea mexicana | reverse complement strand
AATAATTTATTTGAAGGCATTCTGAGGTCTTGCTTGTCTGAGAATAAAGATAATATTCTACTTAACTATATTAATTTTTATTTTCTTCTTTTTCACACAGTTTCCTATTTTTTAAACATGAACTTTGAAGTTTCCTTTAGCTGTTTTCAACGTTGTATTTCGTTCAGTCGTTTGAAAATATGTTTGCAAATATCGAAGTGTCTTTTCTCAGTATC
>NW_017032500.1:0-215 GCF_001483705.2 Eufriesea mexicana | reverse complement strand
TCTGGTGAGGCCAGGAGCAGTGGTCGCGGAACGTCATGTTGAGTTACGCTACGTTCGATTAGGATACGTTAGGTCAGGTTATGTGAGGATATCCACGAACTTTATCCTATTCACTAAAGTACGGCGGATATCTGCGCTACACTGCGCACTACAACAATCTGCTTGTCTCTGTGGATGTCGGCAGTAGTGTTCTAGGCACGTTAGGCTGAGCTATG
>NW_017032499.1:0-215 GCF_001483705.2 Eufriesea mexicana | reverse complement strand
TTGAATAGACCTATTTTCTGGCAAGTAGATGTTTGAACTTGCCATTGGATTGAAGGCGATGGGCGACCTATTCCCCAAGCTATAACAGATTATAGATTTCGAATAGACCTATTCTCTGGCAAGCAGGTGGATGTACTTGCCATTGTATTCAGCGCGTTAGGCGATCTATTCACCAAGCTATAACAGACTATAGATTTGGAATAGACATATTCTTT
>NW_017032498.1:0-215 GCF_001483705.2 Eufriesea mexicana | reverse complement strand
GTTGATCATAAATATTCCATAGCTATTCCAGCATTTTCAATAGACGGATCAATTATCACTAGAAATATTAGAATTAACAATTAAGCACAGAATATTGCCATCAGCTCAGTACCCTAGCCACTGGATTAAACAATTCTGTTATCCTGAAAATCCCACAGTATTTCAAGAATTATCAATGCATGGATCAATCATCTCCAGAGATATTAGCAATTAAC
>NW_017032497.1:0-215 GCF_001483705.2 Eufriesea mexicana | reverse complement strand
GAAAGTTAGCTCACCACGATATTAGTCGAAAATGTCGATAAAATCGAATTTTGCACGCAGATTATATAGAATTGCAGTGGCTATATCGTGCCTATAGTATCTATCCTCCTTATTTACACAAGTGGGTTTGCTCTCCACGATATTAGTCGAAAATGCTAATAAGATTCAATTTTCCAGACAGATTCTATAGCATTACAGTGCATATAGCACGCCAG
>NW_017032496.1:0-215 GCF_001483705.2 Eufriesea mexicana | reverse complement strand
ATTTTCTTACCGATCAGTAATTCTTGCGTTAGGTTACTTAAAAGTGAAACAATAGCGCGAAACTATTATATATAAAAATATTTAAAAATGCGTCAATTCATTCATATGGAAATCGTTGTGCATTAATTGGTATAATTCCCGAATAAAGTCTGAAATTTCTCCTTTTTGTGATACAACGAACTCCTCGCGTGTGCGAAGCGTGAATGTTTCAACAT
>NW_017032495.1:0-215 GCF_001483705.2 Eufriesea mexicana | reverse complement strand
TATTGGCGCGCTATTGCCATCGCAATGCTATAAAATATGGCTGGAAAATACAATTTTATTGGCGTTTTCGACTAATATCGTGGTGACCTACGTTTCTTGCATATATCTGGAGGAAAGATTCTACTGGCGCGATATAACCATTGAAATGATAGAGAATCTGGCTTGAAAATACAATTTTATTGACATTTTCGACTAATATCGTGGTGAGCTAACTT
>NW_017032494.1:0-215 GCF_001483705.2 Eufriesea mexicana | reverse complement strand
GCTACAGCAGGTCAATAGAATCTTTTCTCCTTATTTATGCAAGAAAGGTGGCTCACCACGATATGAGTGGAAAATGTCTGTAAAATTGAGATTTCCATGCAGATTTCATATCACTGCAATGGCTATAGCACGCCAAAAGAACCTTTCCTCCGTATTAATGCAAGAAAGATAGCTCACCATGATATTAGACAAAAATGTAAATAAAATTGAACTTA
>NW_017032493.1:0-215 GCF_001483705.2 Eufriesea mexicana | reverse complement strand
TGTGTGGATATTTGTATGTATAGATATATGTATGTATGGGTGTGATCGATGTATCGATGGATGCAAGTACGGATGGTAGGATTTATGGATGTGCGGATTTGTGAATGTATGGATCTATGGATGGTTGGATGGATGCATGTGTGTATGTATGTGTTTTTGGGTCTATGGATGTATGGATGTGTGGATGTATGGATGCATGCATGGATGGACGTATG
>NW_017032492.1:0-215 GCF_001483705.2 Eufriesea mexicana | reverse complement strand
AAATAGGAAGTTAATACTTTATAATTGCAGTTATATTTGTGTATATAACTTAAGATTTTTTCTAGCTTTCATATCGTTTCTTTAATTAATTTTCATTAGTTTGTTTCTTCGAAACATACCTAATCATTAATTATTTTGCAAACAAAATTTCGTGGTCCAAATGATTATCAAAAGTCGCTCAATTTTAACTTTATATTCGCAGAATGTTTGTTCAA
>NW_017032491.1:0-215 GCF_001483705.2 Eufriesea mexicana | reverse complement strand
TCCAAGAAAGTATACTCACCACGATATTAGTCGATAATGTCAGTAAAACTGAAATTTCCGGCCCTATTCCACAGCATTGCAATGGCTATAGCACACCAAAGGGCTCTTTCCACTATACATATGCCAGGAAGCTAGCTCACCACGATAATAACGGAAAATGTCAATAAAATTTAACTTTCCAGCCCGATTCTGCAGCATTGCAATGGCTATAGCAC
>NW_017032490.1:0-215 GCF_001483705.2 Eufriesea mexicana | reverse complement strand
AGTTAATCAAGATGCTAATTAGTAATTAGTAATTGCAGATAATCACGTGTTCATCGGAAGAATTTGAAGTTAATATGCTTTTGGGATGAGTCTAAGCTCTTGCATCTATTTGTTGCGTCTGTCTCACTTTGTCTCGTTTCTTCGTTCGCTTTCTTTGTCACGTGGTGTTCTATGACCAGGCTAACAGGTAGGGATCAGTTCTATCAATAAGGGAA
>NW_017032489.1:0-215 GCF_001483705.2 Eufriesea mexicana | reverse complement strand
AATGACAGATCTATCCTGTCCTAACGTATCCAAACGTTCCATAGGCAAACGTAATCCAACACAACCTACCATGCCGAGACAAAAATTTCTGGCTTACGCTGATCCAAGCTGAATATACTAGAGGAAAGTAGAGCGTAGAAATCGACCGCACTGCAGTGAACTACCAAAAGTCAGAGATATCCTGACAAGACCTAACCTAACCTAACCAAACGTAA
>NW_017032488.1:0-215 GCF_001483705.2 Eufriesea mexicana | reverse complement strand
GGATGGGTTAGACTTTTGTGTTCTACACTGATATACGGTGGATTTCTACGTTCTACAGTGCTCCAGTATGTCCTACAAGTCTCTGGGGATGACAGCAATTGCGCTCTCGGCGCGACAGGTTGAGATAGGGTACGTTTGAATATGTTATGTGCGCTCACGTTTGGTTTGGATAGCTGCGACTATTCAACTATACACAGCGGTGTTATAGATTTCTG
>NW_017032487.1:0-215 GCF_001483705.2 Eufriesea mexicana | reverse complement strand
TAACATAACCAAGCGCAGCCTAAATCAAGTTAACGTGCCAGGACCACTATTGCTGGCCTCCCCAGAGAAAAGCGGAACACATTAGAGGAGACAAGAGGGCAGAAATTCATGGAAACTCAGTGTGTTGCTGTATAGTCAGAGCTATCCAGACACATACATAGCTAACGTAACCTAACCAAACGCAGCATATCTCAACCTAACTTGGCGAGACAGCA
>NW_017032486.1:0-215 GCF_001483705.2 Eufriesea mexicana | reverse complement strand
AAACGTCCATACAGACATCCATACATCCACGCATACACACATACACTCACCCATACATACATCAATAGATACATCCGTTAATGCATCCATACATACATGCATGCATACAAGCATACATACATCCACCCATCCTCCCATCCATAAATCCATCGAACCATACATCCATCCATCCATACATACATTCATCCATACATCCCCACATCCATACATCCACC
>NW_017032485.1:0-215 GCF_001483705.2 Eufriesea mexicana | reverse complement strand
GCCACTGCTGCTGGCCGTGACAGAGCCGAGCTGAAAACATTAGAGCTCTGTAGGGAGCAGAAACAGAACTAATAGCAGAATGTAGCACTAAGGTCAAAGCTATCGTATCCAAACATAACCAATTGTTACACAACCAAACGCAACATAACTCAAACTAACGTGCCACTAGCACTATTGCTGCCCTTCCCAGAGCCAAGCTGAAGACACAAAAGCAT
>NW_017032484.1:0-215 GCF_001483705.2 Eufriesea mexicana | reverse complement strand
TGCAATGGCTAAAGCTGGCCAAAAGAATCTTTCCTCCTTATTTATGCACGAAAGCTACCTCACAACGACATTAGTCGAAAATGTCAATAAAATTGAATCTTTGAGGCAGATTCTATAGCATTGTAAAGGGTATAGCGTGCCAATAGAATATGTCCTGCTTATTTATGCAAGGATATGAGCTGACCACGATATCAGTCGAAAATGTCAATAAAACT
>NW_017032483.1:0-215 GCF_001483705.2 Eufriesea mexicana | reverse complement strand
GCGTGAGAAGGTGTTAGGAGGAAGCATTTTTGTTAAAGGGGTTATAACGCAAAGGAATAGCAGCCAGTGGAAACTGTCGAAAAACTGTATAGATCTATATTAACTGGCCTGTATAGGGACACGCAGGTCACAAGTCGTCTTCAGAAGACTGGAGACAAAAGACAAAACGCAGGGGAAGCCCCCACATCGCTAGGATGTAGAGTTTACTTTATTAT
>NW_017032482.1:0-215 GCF_001483705.2 Eufriesea mexicana | reverse complement strand
CAACCATACAAACATCCACCCATACATCCATCTTTCCATACATCCATCCATACATACATCCACTCATCCATACATCCACCCATCCATACATCCATCGAACCATACATCCATCCGCCCATACAGGCACCCATCCATACACCCATCGATCCATACATATATAAATCCATTCATCCATCCATACATATATCCATACATACATCCATACATCCATCCAT
>NW_017032481.1:0-215 GCF_001483705.2 Eufriesea mexicana | reverse complement strand
TGCAGAATCGGGCTGGAAAGTTCAATTTTATTCACATTTTCGACTAATATCGTGGTGAGCTATCTTCCTGGCATAAGTATGAAGGAAAGACCATTTTGGCGTACTATAGCCATTGCAATGCAGAAGTATCTGTCTGGAAAATTCAATTTTAACGACATTTTCGACTAATATCGTGGTGAGCTAACTTTCTTTCATAAACAAGGAGGAAAGATTCT
>NW_017032480.1:0-215 GCF_001483705.2 Eufriesea mexicana | reverse complement strand
CCTTATTTATGCATAAAAGTTAGGTCACCACGATATTCGCGGAAAATGTAAAAAAAATTCAATATTCCAGCAAGATTCTATAGCAATGCAATGGCTACAGCACGCCAATAGCATATTTCTTCCTTAAATATGAAAGAAAGTTAGCTCACCAGGATATTCGTCCAAAATGTCAATAAAATTGAATTTTCCAGCCAGTTTCTATAGCATTGCAATGG
>NW_017032479.1:0-215 GCF_001483705.2 Eufriesea mexicana | reverse complement strand
ATCCTAACTTCCCGAGAACGCTATTGCTGCCCGCCAGAGCCAAGCAGGACGTACTAGAGCACTCCAGCGCTCAGAAGACCACCGAATAGCTTTGTGCAGCGCAAAAGGTAAAGCTATCATAAGCAAACTTTGCCTAACACAACCTAACCGATCGTAACCTGACTCAAAGTAACATGCAGAGACCACTATTGCAGGCCCTCTAAGACCACAAGATG
>NW_017032478.1:0-215 GCF_001483705.2 Eufriesea mexicana | reverse complement strand
AGAAACGGCCGCAGCACGTTATGTTGAGTTAGGCTACGTTTGATTAGTTCATGTCTGGATTTTCCTGGCTAGGATAGCACGAACTTTCGTGCAACTCACTATCATCCGGCGGGTTCCCATGATATGCTGTGCTCTACTGAAGTCTGATTGCTTCTGCGGACGGCCGCAGCAGAGGTCGCGGCATGCTCCGTTGGGTAGCGCTACGTTTGGTTATG
>NW_017032477.1:0-215 GCF_001483705.2 Eufriesea mexicana | reverse complement strand
TATTGCTGTCCACGCCAGAGCCAAGCATAGCATAATAGAACACAGAAGAGCGCAAAAATTCACAGAATGCTGTGTAGACGACGTAAGTCAGAGCTATCCAAACCTAGGCCAGATTAACGTAGCCAAACGAAATGTAGCCTAACTAAATCTAGCGTGCGGAGGCCTCCATTACGGTCCCCCACATAGAGCAGTAGAGTACAGTGCAGCAATGTGGA
>NW_017032476.1:0-215 GCF_001483705.2 Eufriesea mexicana | reverse complement strand
TGGCACATTTGGCTTAGGTAGGATACGTTTGGTTAGATTCGGTTTGGTAAAGTTTGGTAGGTATGGCTTTGCCTTTGTGCTTTACACTGCTACTCGGTGGATATCTGCGACTTGCACTGCATTACAAGCGTCTGCTCGTCTCGGAGGAGGCTACCAATAGCGGCCGTGGCACGTTTGGCTGAACTATGTTACGTGCGGTTAGGTTAGGTTAGTTT
>NW_017032475.1:0-215 GCF_001483705.2 Eufriesea mexicana | reverse complement strand
CCGTCTCTATTTGTCTCGCTTCTATCGTCTTCCGTGTTTTCAATTATATCAATGTGTTCTCTTTACAGCTTTTCAGGTTTCGCATGACTTAATCAGGAAGACATTGTTGGACGACGAGGGATGCTAGCTTATGAACACAACTAGCTACAAGATAGCAGACGTCGTTGCACGATGAGGGACACAGCAAGTTACAAGGCAGGAGGTAACTTTGAATG
>NW_017032474.1:0-215 GCF_001483705.2 Eufriesea mexicana | reverse complement strand
CATACATACAACCATAGATACATACTTACATACATCCATACATACACCCATGCATACATCCATTCAAACACCCGTACATACATCCATGCATACATCCATGCATACATCCATGCATACAACCATACATTCATACATACGTACATCCGTCCATCCACACCGCAATCCATCCATACATACATCCATCCACACAACCATTCATCCATACATACATCCAT
>NW_017032473.1:0-215 GCF_001483705.2 Eufriesea mexicana | reverse complement strand
GGTAAAATGATCTGTCCTTTAGAGTGACAAATAAGAAATGAGAAAGGTGTAATTACTATTATTATTATTCGTTAATCAATTAAATGTATGCCTTTTTTCTACTTTGTTCTATTTTGACATTGTTAAGAGGTTATAACGCAAAGAAATAGTAACCAGTGGAAAAGGTGGTAAATTTTATAGATGTTTATTAAACGGGCGAATGGTTAGAACTGGCT
>NW_017032472.1:0-215 GCF_001483705.2 Eufriesea mexicana | reverse complement strand
TTTCCATACATCCATTTTTCCATACTTCCATCCATCCATACATCCACCCATCCATACATCCATCGTACCATACATCCATCAACCCATACTTGCACTCATCCATACATCAGGCGATCCATACATGTATCCATCCATACATCCATCCATACATACATACATCCACATATCCGTAAGTCCATACATCCATACATCCATACAACCATACATACATCCAT
>NW_017032471.1:0-215 GCF_001483705.2 Eufriesea mexicana | reverse complement strand
AGGTTACGTTATGTTTGGTCAGGAAAGCTTTGACTTTCGCGCTATACCGTGCTCTTCGGTGGACTTCCGTGATCTACTGTGCTGTACTACAACCTGCTTGGCTACTGCGGTGAGGGGGGCAGGGGCAGCGGCCGCAGCACGTTATGTAGTGCTGTGCTCCGTTTGGTTGGGTTAGGTTAGGACAGGTTAGGTGAGGGTATCTTCGACTTTTGTGC
>NW_017032470.1:0-215 GCF_001483705.2 Eufriesea mexicana | reverse complement strand
GTTACGTTTGGTTAGGTTAGGTTATGTTATGTTTGGTTAGGGTGGCTTTGACTTATGCGTTATACACTGCTGCTCGATGGATTTCTGCGCTGTACTGTGCTCTAACATTTTCTGCTTTGCTCTCGGGAGCCCAGGAATAAATGTCTCGGCTAGTTATGTTTGGCTATTCTACGTTTGGTTAGGTTAGTCTGGGTCAGGTTAGGTTAAGGTATCTA
>NW_017032469.1:0-215 GCF_001483705.2 Eufriesea mexicana | reverse complement strand
TTGGATCACTCGCGAATCGAGCAGCCAGGCGTCTAGGGACACCTCGGGATCGAACGCCTCGCCGACGGACCCGTGGGTAATCGCACGTTTCTCCGCAACTTTGTCACGGTTCAGATCTACCTACTCGGCTAGGTGAACGCGTCGACGAGAGTCGACGGAGATTACGCGATCGCGAGACGTTCGGACGTTTCCTCGCGACGTCTCTATCTCCGGTC
>NW_017032468.1:0-215 GCF_001483705.2 Eufriesea mexicana | reverse complement strand
TACTTATGCAAGGAAGTTAGCCCACCACGATATTAGTCGAAAATGTCAATAAAATTGAATTTTTCAGAAAGATACTATAGCGTTTCAATGCCTATAGCTCGCCAATAGTATCTCCCCTCCTTATTTATGCAAGAGAGTTAGCTCACCACGACATTAGTCGAAAATGTCAATAACATTGTATTTTCCAGCCAGATTTTATAGCAGTGCAATGGCTA
>NW_017032467.1:0-215 GCF_001483705.2 Eufriesea mexicana | reverse complement strand
ATGGATGGTTGTTTGTGTGCATGGCAGGATATATGGATGGATGGATGTATGGATGTACAGGTGCTTGGGTGCATGAATGTTTGGTTGTATGGATGTATGTATGTATGGATGTGTGTATGTATGGGTGTATGTATGAATGGATGTATGAATGCGTGGATGTATCGGACGATAGACGTACGAATGGAAGGATTTATGGATGTATGGCTGTGTGGATG
>NW_017032466.1:0-215 GCF_001483705.2 Eufriesea mexicana | reverse complement strand
CATACACAGTTCTTCGGTGGATTCCTGCCCTCCACTGTGCTCTGCGTTAATCTCCTAGACTTTAGGGAGGCCAGCAATACTGGCAACGGCACGTTAGGTTGAATTACTTTATGCTTTGCTTGGCTAGGTTTGGTTTTGTCTTGTCAATGCAGCTGCGGCTTTTGTTCTATATACTGCTATTCCGTCGATATCTGCGCTCTGCATTGCTTTGCTAG
>NW_017032465.1:0-215 GCF_001483705.2 Eufriesea mexicana | reverse complement strand
AGGAGGAAAGATTCTATTGGCGTGCTATAGCCACTGCAGTGACATATAATCTGGATGGAAAATTCAATTTTATTAACATTTCCCACTAATATCGTGGTGAGCTATCTTTCTTGCATAAATATGGAGGAAAGATTCTATTGGCGTGCTATAGACATTGCACTGCTCTAGAATCATGCTGGATAATTAAATTTTATTGACATTTTCAACTTATATCG
>NW_017032464.1:0-215 GCF_001483705.2 Eufriesea mexicana | reverse complement strand
GCCACTCTCGCCGCAGTTCCTCCCTCGAGTTTCCTCTGATCAGGATTATTATGTCGTCGGCGTGAGCGACCGCTTTGCATTGGGTCTCCTCGGACCATAGTTGCGCCAGCAAGTCGTGGAAAATGAGATTCCAGAAGCTGTGTCCTTGTATGGACACTTGCGGGCAACCCATTGTTACTTGCTTCTCGACAGATTCGTGCTTCCCTGTCAGCTGG
>NW_017032463.1:0-215 GCF_001483705.2 Eufriesea mexicana | reverse complement strand
CGACGCGATAGATTGAGTTAGGTGGCGTTTGGTTCGTTAAGGTTAGGTCAGGTTAGGTGAGGATATTTTCGACTCTTCTGCTGCCCGTGCGTTTCTGCGCACTATGCAGTGCCGCGGATTTCTGCGCACTACTGTGCTCTAGTACATTCTGCTTGCCTTTGTGGTGGCCAGCAATAGTGGTCTCGGTATGTTAGGTTGTGTTAGGTTACGCTTGG
>NW_017032462.1:0-215 GCF_001483705.2 Eufriesea mexicana | reverse complement strand
GGTTATTAATGCTGCGATAACTCCGAGCAAAAGATAACGCGTTCAACTGTACAAAGTATCCGAGACATTCGTCGAATTACGGTACATTCACTGTTCCATTTTACGCGGGTTACGGTGTATTACCGAGTAGAAAAGAAATAAAGAAAGGGTGGACACGGAGTACGATGACGAAAAATGACTCGCGTCCTTGTCCCTTACCATTTTATAGCTGCCGT
>NW_017032461.1:0-215 GCF_001483705.2 Eufriesea mexicana | reverse complement strand
CAATGAAAAATCTCGAACGCAAGTGATTTAAAAAAAGCAGTAGTCTTTGCATATCGTCAATAGATCGTCCTCAATTGGCGACGGTAATGACGAACCAAATTTCTTGAGGAACGTTGCGTTTATAGTGGACTGTATTTTACGTAGCTGTTTCAGAGAACTCTTCTGAACTCTTCGAATGAAATTGACTGACTCCTCTGACTGACTGACTGGTACTG
>NW_017032460.1:0-215 GCF_001483705.2 Eufriesea mexicana | reverse complement strand
CAATGAAAAATCTCGAACGCAAGTGATTTAAAAAAAGCAGTAGTCTTTGCATATCGTCAATAGGTCGTCCTCAATTGGCGACGGTAATGACGAACCAAATTTCTTGAGGAACGTTGCGTTTATAATGGACTGTATTTTACGTAGCTGTTTCGGAGAACTCTTCTGAACTCTTCGAATGAAATTGACTGACTCCTCTGACTGACTGACTGGTACTG
>NW_017032459.1:0-215 GCF_001483705.2 Eufriesea mexicana | reverse complement strand
CTATAGCACGCCAATAGAATCTATCCTACTTATATATGAGAGAATGTTACCTCACCACGATATGAGCCGAAAATTTCAATAAAATTGAATTTTACAACCACACTCTATATCATAGCAAGGTCTACAGCACGCCAGTAGAATCTACCCTGCACATTTAGGCAAGAAAGGCAGCTCACCACGATAATAGTCGAAACTGTCAATAATATTGAACTTTC
>NW_017032458.1:0-215 GCF_001483705.2 Eufriesea mexicana | reverse complement strand
TTTTAATAACAATTTCGACTACTTTCGTGGTGAGCAAGATATCCTACATAAATAAGGAGGAAAAATCCCATTGGTTTGCTATAGCCCTTGCGTGGCAAAATAATCTGACTGAAAAGTCCAATTTTATTAACATTTTCGTCCAATATTGTGGTGAGCAACCCTTTCTGCATAAATAAGAAGGAAAGATCCCATTGGTTTGCTATAGCCATTGCATT
>NW_017032457.1:0-215 GCF_001483705.2 Eufriesea mexicana | reverse complement strand
ATCCAATGGCAAGTACAGCCATCTACTTGCCAGAGAATAGGTCTATGCAATAACTATAATCTGCTATAGCTTGGTGAATAGATCGCATAATGCGTTCATACCAATGGCAAGTACAGCCACCTTGTTGCCAGAGAATAGGTCTATTCAGAACATATAACCAGCTATAGCTTGTTGAACAGAACGTCCAACGCCTTCAATCCAATGGCAAGTGCAGT
>NW_017032456.1:0-215 GCF_001483705.2 Eufriesea mexicana | reverse complement strand
TGCAGGAAAGTTATCTCACCAAGATATTAGTCGAAAATGTCAATAAAATTGAATTTCCCTGCCGGATTCCTTGGCATTGGAATGCAAATAGCACGCAAATAGCATTTTTCCGCCTTATAGACGCAAGAAAGATAGCCCACCACGATATTAGTTGATAACATCGATAAAATCGGAACCGCCAGGCACATTCCATATCATTGCAATGGTTATAGCAC
>NW_017032455.1:0-215 GCF_001483705.2 Eufriesea mexicana | reverse complement strand
ACAAACATGCAAACGTACATCCATGCACACATCCATCCATCCACCCATCCATAAATCCATCTATCCATGCATCCATCCAAACATACATCCATACATATATATCCATGCGTCCATACAACAGTAGTTCCGTCCATCCATACCTCTATCCATCCATACATCCATTTATCGATACAGCCATCAATCCATACATCCATTTATCGATACAGCCATCCATC
>NW_017032454.1:0-215 GCF_001483705.2 Eufriesea mexicana | reverse complement strand
GGTAACTATCCCTCATTTCTTATATCTTCTTTAGGCCTCACAGTATCCTTATTCTATTAGTATGAATAGCAAGTGTTTGAGCTGTTTTAATAATTGCTTGGTGTAAATTCATTCAGCAATAATTACAGTTTCTCTGCTAATGCAATTATTTCATATTATGGCAATAATAAGGACATTTATTCTGGTGCGAGAAATTATAGGTCCAACGTGTACAA
>NW_017032453.1:0-215 GCF_001483705.2 Eufriesea mexicana | reverse complement strand
TGCAATGCTGCAGAATCGGGCTGGAATGTTCAATTTTATTGACACTTTCTACTAACATCGTGGTGAGTTATCTTTCTTGAATAAATAAGGAGGAATGTTTCTATTGGCGTGCTATTGCCATTGCACTGCTACAGAATCTCGATGGAAAGTTGAATTTTATTGTCATTTTCTACTAGTGTCATGGTGAGCTAACTTCCTTGCATAAACAAGGAGGA
>NW_017032452.1:0-215 GCF_001483705.2 Eufriesea mexicana | reverse complement strand
TTGCTGGAAAATTCAATTTCATTGGTAATTTCGACTAATATCATTGTGAGCCATCTTCCTTGAGTAAGTGAGGGGGGAAGATTCGATTGGCATGCTATTGCCATCGCAATGCTACATAATCTGGATGGAAAGTTCAAATTTATTGCCATTTTCAACTAATATCGTGGTGAGCTACCATTCTTGCGTAGATAAGGCGGAAAGATTCTATTGGCGTG
>NW_017032451.1:0-215 GCF_001483705.2 Eufriesea mexicana | reverse complement strand
GCTGACCTCCTTGCATAGATAAGGTGGAAAAATTCTATTGGCGTGCAATAGCCATCGCAATGCAACAGAGTCTGCATGGAAAATTCAATTTTATTGACATTTTCAAATAATATCGTTGTTAGCTAACTTTCTTGCATAAATAAGGTGGAAATATTCTACTGTCGTGCTATAGCCATTGCAATGCTATAGAATCTGCCTCGAAAATTCAATTTTAT
>NW_017032450.1:0-215 GCF_001483705.2 Eufriesea mexicana | reverse complement strand
TTTCTGCGATCTGCGGCGCACTGTTTTTTTCTGCTTGGCCCTGGGGAGGCCAGCAATTGTGGTCGCGGCGCGTTAGGTAGTGCAACGTTACGTTCGGCTAGGTTGTGTTAGGCTAAGTTCGGTAAGGATAGCTGCGACTTTCGCGCTTTGCGCTGTGATTCGGTGGATTTCTGCGCTCTTCTGTGCTCTACCATATTCTGCTTGGCCCTGGGGAT
>NW_017032449.1:0-215 GCF_001483705.2 Eufriesea mexicana | reverse complement strand
GGTATTAGTCAAGAATGTCAATAAATTTGAAACTGCCTGGCGCATTCTATATCATTCCAATGGCTATAGCACGCCTAAAGTACCTTTCCGCCGTATTTATGCAAGAAAGTTAGCTCAATACGATACCAGTCGAAAATGTCAAGAAAGGTGAACTTTCCAGGCCGGATTCTGCGGCATTGCAATGGCTATAGAACTCCGAAAGTAACTTTCCTCCT
>NW_017032448.1:0-215 GCF_001483705.2 Eufriesea mexicana | reverse complement strand
CCTGCTTGGCTCTGTGGAGGCCAGTAATAGCGTTCGGGGCACGTTTGCTTGTGTTAGATTACGGTTGTTTATGTTACGATTGATCATGTTAGGTGAGGGTAGCTTTGAGTATAGGCCTATAGTGTGCTATTCGGTGGATCCCGGCGCCCTACAGTGCTCTGATGTTTTCAGCCTGACGCTGGGAGGGCCAGCAATAGTGGTCTTGGCACATAATG
>NW_017032447.1:0-215 GCF_001483705.2 Eufriesea mexicana | reverse complement strand
ATGGTCGGATGTACGGATGAATGGACGTACGGAAGTATGGATGTATGTATGGATGGATGTATGCATGTATGACTGGATGGATGTATATATGTATGGATGTATGGATTGATGGATGTATGGATGTATGGAGGTGTGAATGGATGGATTTTTGAATGCATGGATGCATGACTGTTTGGATTTAAGAATGTATGGATGAATGCATGTATGGATGTATG
>NW_017032446.1:0-215 GCF_001483705.2 Eufriesea mexicana | reverse complement strand
CCTGCTCTCTTTCTAGATCTACTATACTCTGCTCCACTACAGGGAGGCCACCAATAGCGGTCGCGGCACGATAGGTTGAGTTGGTTTGCGTTCGGTTAGATTAGCCCTGACCTTTATGCTGCACACAGATATTCGTTCTATTTCTGCGCTCAACATTACTCTAACACTCTCTTGTTGGCTCCATGGAGGTCAGCAATTGTAGCCTCGGCACGTTA
>NW_017032445.1:0-215 GCF_001483705.2 Eufriesea mexicana | reverse complement strand
TGTGTGTGTGTGTATAAAATATATGTAGTATATATATAGTACATATATGCAATATATACAGAATCCGATATGTGAGGAATTGATATATACGAAATTGAATGTCACACAATTGTATAACTATACAACTCTCGGTGTAATCCTTCTCGCATAAATAATAAATGGAAATTTTAATTCCAAATGGTGGGAAATTTTCTACGAGAAATTTGGAATAAGAA
>NW_017032444.1:0-215 GCF_001483705.2 Eufriesea mexicana | reverse complement strand
TATTCTTCCTCCTTGTTAATGCAAGAAAGTTAGATCACCACAGTATTAATCGAAAATATCAATTAAACGGAATCTTCCAGCCAGATTCTACAGCACTGCAACTGGTATTGCACGCAAATAGTATCTTTCCTCCTTATTTATGCAAGAAAGAGAGCACACAACGATATTAGTTGAAAACGTCAATAAAATTTAATTATCCAGCATGATTCTATAGC
>NW_017032443.1:0-215 GCF_001483705.2 Eufriesea mexicana | reverse complement strand
TCTATTGGAGTGCTATAGCCATTGCAATGCTGTAGCATCTGTCTCGAAAATTGAATTTCACTGTCATTTTCGACAAATATCGCGGTGAGCTAACTTTCTTGCATAAAGAATGAGGAAAGAATCTATTGGCATGCTGTAGCCATTGCAATGCAGTAGCATCTGGCTCGAAAATTGAATTTCACTGACATTTTCGACTAATATCGTGGTGAGCTAAC
>NW_017032442.1:0-215 GCF_001483705.2 Eufriesea mexicana | reverse complement strand
ATAGGTCTGTTCAAAATCTATAATCTGTTATAGGTTGGTGAATAGATCGCATAACGCCTTCCAGCCAATGGCAAGTACAGCCTTCTACATGCCAGAGAATAGGTCTATTCAAAATCGATAATCTGTTATACCTTGGAGAATAGAACGCCTAGCGCCTTCAATCCAATGGCAAGTACATCCACCTACTTGCCAGGGAATAGGTCTATTCAAAATCT
>NW_017032441.1:0-215 GCF_001483705.2 Eufriesea mexicana | reverse complement strand
CCTAAGGGCGGGGAGATCGCGTCTCTCTCCCGTGGTAACCTAGATCAGGCTGACCACGGGCTGACGTGTGCGGGCCCGTATGTTCGATAGACCGTGGTCCAGTCGCGTGGCACCGTGTGATGGTCACACGGCGTCCGCAGGGTATGCGTGTATTGCGTTGCGGTGGTGTGCGTGCTGTGTGTGCCTGTAGTCGACTCGTCTCGCGCATATGGACA
>NW_017032440.1:0-215 GCF_001483705.2 Eufriesea mexicana | reverse complement strand
TAACTCAAAATAACGCGTCACAAATACTATTGCTGAACAACCCAGGGCCAGGCAGAGTACAGTGGAGAACAGTAGGGCACAAAGATCCGCCGAAAACCCATGAATATCATGAAAATGAAACCTATAGGGACATAACCCAGACAAACATAACATAACCAAACATAGCCTAACACAACCTTACGTGCTGACACCACCGTTACAGTCCTATCCAGAGC
>NW_017032439.1:0-215 GCF_001483705.2 Eufriesea mexicana | reverse complement strand
TTATTAAATCAGCTCGTGTTTGGTCTTTAACTTGTCGACATAAAAATATTTTCGTTCAATTATTCTACATTTATGAAGTAAAAATCATTTTAAGTTCCAGTAATAAAGACAAATCATTACTAACCATTCGAGATAATTGCCATTTTTGGTTAAAAAAATTCACTTTTTGATTTCAAGTTCATCCGATGGTCATAATATACCTGGTCGTTGAATTT
>NW_017032438.1:0-215 GCF_001483705.2 Eufriesea mexicana | reverse complement strand
ACTGGAAGGTAACTACGTAAACTGTCGTAGTAAAAACTAAATAGTAAAGTAAACTCTACATCCTAGCGATATGGGGGCAATCCCTTACAGGTTTAGGGGCTCTAAACAGGTCAGTTCTAACCGTTGGTCCGTTTAATAAAGATCTATACACTTTTTCCACAGTTTCCACTGACTAGTATTCCTTTGCGTTATAACCCCTTAACATAAACATTGCA
>NW_017032437.1:0-215 GCF_001483705.2 Eufriesea mexicana | reverse complement strand
ATCCAATGGCAAGTACAGCCACCTAGTTGTCAGAGAATAGGTCTATTGAAAGTCCATAGTCTGCTATAGCTTGGAGAATGGATCGCCTAACGCCTTCAATCCAGTGGCAAGTACAGTCACCTACTTGCCAGAGAGTAGGTCTATTGAAAATATATAGTCTGTTATAGCTTGGAGAAAGGATCGCCTAACGCCTTCAATCCAATGGCATGTACAGC
>NW_017032436.1:0-215 GCF_001483705.2 Eufriesea mexicana | reverse complement strand
AATGTCAATAAAATTGAATTTTCCAGCCAGATTCTATAGAATTACCATGGCTATAGCAAGCCAGTAGTATATTTCACCCTTATTTATGCAAGAAGCATAGTCCACCAAGATATCAGACGAAAAGGACAATAAAAATGTATTTTGGACCCAGGTTCTATAGCACTGCAATGGCTATAGCAAGCCAATAGGATATTTCTTCCTTATTTATGCAAGAA
>NW_017032435.1:0-215 GCF_001483705.2 Eufriesea mexicana | reverse complement strand
CAATCGCAAAGCAGTGCATATTGGAGGGGAGTAAAGCGCAGAAGTCCATAGAATATCGGTGCATAGCACAAATTTCAAAGATTTCCGAAACGAGCCCAAAGAAACCTTACCTAACCAAACGTATCTTAACCCAACCTAACGCGCCGCAGCCGCAGCTACTGGCCTCTCGAGTGCAACGAGGAGAATATTTGGTCACAGTACAGCGTAGAGATCAA
>NW_017032434.1:0-215 GCF_001483705.2 Eufriesea mexicana | reverse complement strand
CATTGCAATTCTACAGTATCTGGGTGGAAAATTCAATTTTATTGACATTTTCGACTAATATCGCGGTGTGGTAACCTTCTTGCATAAATAAGGAGGAAAGATGCTATTGACGTGCTATAGCCATTACAATGCAATAGAATCTGCCTCGAAAATGCAACTTTATTAACATATTCGAATAATATCGTGGTGAGGTAACTTTCTTGCATAAATACGGC
>NW_017032433.1:0-215 GCF_001483705.2 Eufriesea mexicana | reverse complement strand
TATGAAGGAAAGCTACCTCACCACAATGTTAGTCGGAAATGTCAATAAAACTGAATTTTACATTCAGATTCTACAGGACTGCAATGGCTATATCTCGCCAACAGCATCTTTGCTGCTTATTTATTGAAGCAAGATAACTCACCACAATATTTGTCGAAAATGTCAATAAAATAGAACTTTCCAGCCAGATTCTATAGCATTGCGACGGCTATAGC
>NW_017032432.1:0-215 GCF_001483705.2 Eufriesea mexicana | reverse complement strand
AACACACCCAAACGGAGACTAACTCAACCTAATACGGTCTGACCACAATTGCGGGCTTCCATATAGACAAGCAGTATGTGCTAGAGCACAGTAGTGTGCAAAAATAAACCGCTTTGCAGTGAGTAGCATAAAAGTCGAAGATATCCTAACCAAACATTAGCGAACATAACCTAAAGGATAGTGGCATAGCTGAACATAAAGTGCCGCGACCACTA
>NW_017032431.1:0-215 GCF_001483705.2 Eufriesea mexicana | reverse complement strand
GAACTATTCTCTGGGAAGGAGATGGCTGTACTTATCATTGGTTGAATGCGTTAGGCGACCTATACACCAAGCTACATGAGATTATATGTTTTGAATAGACCTATTCTATGTCAAGTAGGAGGCTGTTCTTGCCATTGGGTTGAAGGCGATATGCGATCTATTCACCAACCTATAACAGATTATAGATATTGAATTGACCTATTCTCTGGCAAGGA
>NW_017032430.1:0-215 GCF_001483705.2 Eufriesea mexicana | reverse complement strand
ACGGCCAAGTAGAATATGGTAGAGCGCAGAAATCCGTCGAATGACAGTGTGGAGTACGAAAGTGAAAGCTATTATGACCAAACCAAACATTACTTAACATAGCCTCACGTAACATAACACAACCCAACGTGCCGGGGCCTCTATTGCTGGCACCTCCAGAGCCAAGCAGAGAACACTAGAGCACAGTAGAGAGCAGATATCCTCCGAACAGCAGT
>NW_017032429.1:0-215 GCF_001483705.2 Eufriesea mexicana | reverse complement strand
AAGCAATACGACTGGGATCGTCCCTTTCGGTCGGTCCGAAGCGACACGACTGAAGTTCTTTCGATAATAACTCGATAAATAACGTTAAGACATATACATATTTTTACACTTTTCTACATGGTTTCTTTCATTCTAACTTATTACAATGTCACTTTTATTAATTTCTCAATTTTCGAATTTTTTCACTTTTACACTTTATTTTTTTTTATATATGA
>NW_017032428.1:0-215 GCF_001483705.2 Eufriesea mexicana | reverse complement strand
ACAGTACTGTTTGATGGCCGTAATCATCATAGTTCCGTCAACTGTTAATGCCTCGAGCGCTAATCGGTCTGCCTTTTGTCATCCTAGAATTGCAGTAGTATCTAAATCATGACGGAACAGATTAATCCTGCGTCAACAGGGACCCAGTGGTGGATGCAGCATCTACAATACTGGGAATTGTAAATATCACCACACATGCATGATGTACACATAGA
>NW_017032427.1:0-215 GCF_001483705.2 Eufriesea mexicana | reverse complement strand
TGCCTATAGCACGCCAATAGAATCTTTCCTCCTTATTTATGCAAGAAAGTAAACTCACCACGAGATTAGTCGAAGATGTCAATACAATTGAATTTTCCGGCCACATTCTAAAGCACTGCAATGGCTACAGCACGCCAAAAGGATCTTTCCTGCTCATTTATGAAAGAAAAGTAGCGCGCCACAGTATTATTCGAAAATGTTAATAAAATTGAATT
>NW_017032426.1:0-215 GCF_001483705.2 Eufriesea mexicana | reverse complement strand
GAGTATGGGCCTTGAAAAGGTGTCGGAATCGTTTGAACTTAGAACAAAGGTGACCGCGGGCAAGAGGATCGAATGGATGCGTATGACAGAGTCGAGTGCAATAGACGAATGGAAGTAAGTTTATGAGTGCGGCATGTGTTTGAAGTATCTGGTTCAATGATGTTATGGGGAAAGAAGCATGATTGTGAAGGAAAGACTGGGTATGAAAAAGGTTT
>NW_017032425.1:0-215 GCF_001483705.2 Eufriesea mexicana | reverse complement strand
GAGTTGTACCGCAATTACTGCGCAAGCGCCACAGCAGATTACAAATAAGCTCACGTATACATCATATAATTCGTAAGAAATACATTTGTAAGGGTATGAATGTGAAAATCATCGACACGAGGCGAGGAGCGTTCTCGTTGTTTCAGATGAGCTAATTAGATATACTGATATTTAAAAAGCACACTGATCTGATCTCTGTATACATAAAAAAAAGA
>NW_017032424.1:0-215 GCF_001483705.2 Eufriesea mexicana | reverse complement strand
ATTTCTGCAGTCTGAGTTAGGGTGGTAATTCTGTATGTACAGGTAACCCTCCTATAACACGGTAGATAGGTTCCTAGAGAATGCCGTGTCGTGTAATAGCGTGTTGTATGAGACCCAGAGCCAGTACAAAAAGGGGGGTTACGTTCCGAAAACCTACTAAAAACAAATTTTTTTTTTAATTCTACATAAATAACTAAATTTTTATTCAAAAAATA
>NW_017032422.1:0-215 GCF_001483705.2 Eufriesea mexicana | reverse complement strand
CGCTTGTGCTATACACAGATTTTCTATGGATTTCTGCCCTCTAATCTCATCTAATATGTTCTGATTGGCTCTGGGGAGAGCAGCAATAGTTTCCAGGCACGTGAGTTTGAGTTGTGTTACGTTTGGCTAGGTTAGGTTAGGTCTGGTTAGGGTAGGATATCTGCGACTTCTGTGCTGTACAATGCTATTTGGTGGCTCCTCCGCTCTACATTGTC
>NW_017032421.1:0-215 GCF_001483705.2 Eufriesea mexicana | reverse complement strand
CTATTGCTGAACCCCACACAGCCAAACAGAATACACCGGTACACAGTAGAGAGCAGATATCGAACGAATTGCAGCGTATAGTGCAAAAGCCAGAAGCATCGTAACGTAACCTATCCTAACCAAACCTAATGAAACGTAGACCAACAGAACCGGACGTGCCGCGCCCTCTATTGCTGGCCTTCCCAGGGACGAGCAGAGTATAGTGGACCACTGTA
>NW_017032420.1:0-215 GCF_001483705.2 Eufriesea mexicana | reverse complement strand
AGTGCGTAGGGATCCACTGTAGAGCATTCTATAGCGCAGAAGTAAATTCTATCCTATAACAACGTATCCAAACGGAATATAAATGAACGTAGCCTAACTCACACTGAATTGCCGAGACTACTGTTGCTGGTCTCCCCAGAGTAAAGCAGAGCACAGTGGAGCAATGAAGAGCGCAGAAGCCCACCGAATAGCAGTGTATGACGAAAAACTCAGAG
>NW_017032419.1:0-215 GCF_001483705.2 Eufriesea mexicana | reverse complement strand
CGACAATCTTCGACAATAATTCAAACATTTCGTAGAATAATTATTAATAATTAATTAATCAGGTACAAATTTATGTCGAAAAATATATTGGAAAGTTCTTGAAGGATCTGGCTTTACGATGGAATTATAAAAGTTGATAAATTAATCACAGGTATTGAGTAATTAGTGAATTTTCCACTGCCGATTTGATTTATTAAAATATATTCGGAGCACAT
>NW_017032418.1:0-215 GCF_001483705.2 Eufriesea mexicana | reverse complement strand
AACGAATAACTGTGTATAGCGCAAAGGCCAAAGCCACATAGCCAAACCTAACGCAACGAGGCCGCTACTAATGGCAACCCCATAGTCGAGTAGGGTATAGTAGAGTAATGTGGAGCATAGGAATGCACTGAATAGAAGTGCACAGCGCAAATGTCAAAGATATGTATACCAACCCTAACTTAACCTAACATAGCCAAACGTAACATAAAGCAAAC
>NW_017032417.1:0-215 GCF_001483705.2 Eufriesea mexicana | reverse complement strand
ACTTTCAACGCCACACCGAAGCCATCAACCTCAAGACACAAATATGCGTACGTGAAAATTTAAGAACCGGTGATTTTCTACCATAATAGATCTAACGTCTACACGTACATTCGAACGTTCTCTATTACGGACGCATTGCGTATTTCTTTGCCTCCATAATTAATATCGCAAAGCGAAGCTTCAACGCGGCGCAAAGCCATCAACCGCGATAGACC
>NW_017032416.1:0-215 GCF_001483705.2 Eufriesea mexicana | reverse complement strand
TACGACGCTGAAATCTACCGAGTGGCAGTGTGCAGCACAAGAGACAAATCAATCCCTCAAAAATCTGACCAAACCTAGTCTAAACAACCTGAACATGACTCAACCTAATGTGCCGCGACCACCCTTCCTGGCGTCCCCAGACAAAAGCAGACTGTGATAGCGCACACTAGTGTGCAGAGGTCCATAGGATGGCAGTGTGTAGGACAAAAGGCAAA
>NW_017032415.1:0-215 GCF_001483705.2 Eufriesea mexicana | reverse complement strand
ATGGCAAGTACAGCCATCTACTTGCCAGAGAAGAAGTCTATTCAAAATCTATAAGCTGTCATACCTGGTGATTGGAACGCCTAACGCGTTCAATCCAATGGCAAGTACAGCCATCTACTTGCAAGAGAATAGGCCTATTCAAAATCTATAAGCTGTATAGCTTGGTGAATAGATCGCCTAACGCGTTCAATCCAATGGCAAGTACAGCCATCTAC
>NW_017032414.1:0-215 GCF_001483705.2 Eufriesea mexicana | reverse complement strand
CAACTCAACCCTTGCTCGCGATCACGCGAGCCACGAGCCCGATCGTCGATAATTCTCGCTCGATCCTCGTCTCCACCTTTTTCCCTCTCTTTCAGTCCGTTAACTTCGTACAAGAATCTCATCGTTCATACACGCGAGGGTCCGCTTTTCTCGCCTTCTTCCACCATTTTTCCCGACGACTTGTTCGTTCGATCGCGATTAATCACGTGCTGTCG
>NW_017032413.1:0-215 GCF_001483705.2 Eufriesea mexicana | reverse complement strand
TTGGTCTCGACAAGTTCCGCTTAGTCAGGTTACGATCGGTTAGGTTGCGTTAGGGTATGTTACCTAAACTATCCTAAGCTATCCTAACCTTACCTAACATAACCTAGCCTAATCTAACATATCTTAACCTGAAATAACCTAACCTGACCTAACCTTACATGACCAATCCTAACCTAACCAATCCTAACCTAACCAAGCGTAGCCTGACACAATGT
>NW_017032412.1:0-215 GCF_001483705.2 Eufriesea mexicana | reverse complement strand
ATTGGCACGCTATAGCCACTACAATTCCATAGAATCTGCCTGAAAAATTCGATTTTATTGACAATTTCGTCTAATATCGTGGTGAGCAAACCAACTTGCATAAATAAGTATAAAATATACTATTGGCGAGCTATATCCTTTGCAATCCTATTGAATATGGCTTGAAAATTCAATATTATTGACGTTTTCGATTAATATCGTTGTGGGCTAACTTT
>NW_017032411.1:0-215 GCF_001483705.2 Eufriesea mexicana | reverse complement strand
TTGAGTTACACTTCGTTTGGGTGGGTTAGGTTAGGGTATCCTCTGCTTTCGTGGTTCGAACTGCATTAAGCTGGATTTCTGCAGTCTA
The DNA here is from genome assembly GCF_001483705.2 of Eufriesea mexicana. Taxonomy (NCBI): domain Eukaryota; kingdom Metazoa; phylum Arthropoda; class Insecta; order Hymenoptera; family Apidae; genus Eufriesea; species Eufriesea mexicana. The sequence goes on along the minus strand of NW_017032411.1, from coordinate 127 downwards.
CGGTGCTCTCGTATGTTCTGCTTTGCGCAGGGGAGGCCATCAATAGTGGCCTCGACTGATTAGCGTGTGTTATGCTACGTTTGGTTATGGTACGTTTGGTGAGGTTAGGATGGGGTAGATTAGACTT
>NW_017032410.1:0-215 GCF_001483705.2 Eufriesea mexicana | reverse complement strand
CTACCCTCCTTATTTGTGCAATAAAGTTAGCTCACCACGATATTAATCGAGAATGTCAATAAAATTGTATTTTCCAGAAAGATTCTTTAGCGTTGGAATGGTAATGGCACGCCAAACGTATCTTTCCTCCTTATTTATGCCAGCAGGTTAAGTCACCACAATATTAGTTGAAAATGTCAATAAAATAGAACTTTCTAGACAGATTCTACAGCATT
>NW_017032409.1:0-215 GCF_001483705.2 Eufriesea mexicana | reverse complement strand
CGATCTATTCACGAAGCTATAACAGCTTATAGATTTTGAATAGACCTATTCTCTGCCAAGAAGTTGGCTGTACTTGCGATATGTTTGAAGGCGTTAGGCGACCTATTCACCAAGATAAAACAGATCATATACTTTGAATATACCTATCCTACGGCAAGTAGAAGGCTGTACTTGCCAATGGATAGAAGGCGCTGGCGATCTATTCACCAAGCAAT
>NW_017032408.1:0-215 GCF_001483705.2 Eufriesea mexicana | reverse complement strand
TCACGTTTGGTTAGGTTAGGGCAGGATAGCATAGTCTTTTTTGCTGTACACTGCTATCCGTTGTATATCTGCGCCCTACTCTGCTCTAATGTGATCCGCTTTGCTCTGCGTATGTCAGCAATATTGGCATAGGCACGTTATGTTTTGTTAGTATGCGTTTGTTTAGGTCAGGAAAGGTTATGTTTTGTCAGAGTGGCTTTGACAATTGTGCTGCA
>NW_017032407.1:0-215 GCF_001483705.2 Eufriesea mexicana | reverse complement strand
CAACCAATGGCAAGGACAGCCATCTACTTGCCAGAGGATAGGCTTTTCAAAATCTATAACCAGCTATAGCTTGATGAATAGATCGCCTAACGCCTTCAAACCAATGGCAAGTACATCGTACTACTTGCCGTAGAAAAGGTCTATTCAAAGTGTATAATCTGTTGTAGCTTGGTGATTAGATCGCCTAACGCCTTCAATCCAATGGCAAGTACAGC
>NW_017032406.1:0-215 GCF_001483705.2 Eufriesea mexicana | reverse complement strand
GCTAGGTTGAGTTAGGTTATGTTTGGTTAGTTCATTTCAGCATTGTAAGATCAGAATATCTTCGATTTTTCTGATATACACTGAGATTATATGGATTCCTGCGCCCCACTCTCCTCTAATATATATTGCATGGCCCTCGAGTGGCCAGCAACAGTGGTTGCATCACGTTAGCGTGAGTCATACTTCGTTTGGTTCGGTTAAGTTTGTTAGGGTTA
>NW_017032405.1:0-215 GCF_001483705.2 Eufriesea mexicana | reverse complement strand
TACAGCACAAACATCAATATTACCCTATCCTATCCTTACCAAACGTAACATAACCAAACGTAAGCTAACAAAAACCTAACTTGCCTAGACCACAACTGCTGGCCTTCCCATCGCCAAGCAGAACGTGTAAACGAAGAGTGGAGCGCAGAAAACAATAGAGTGGCAGTGAGTAGCAGAAAGGTCAAAGGTTTCCAAACCTAACGAATGCCAACATA
>NW_017032404.1:0-215 GCF_001483705.2 Eufriesea mexicana | reverse complement strand
TTGCAATGCTATAGAATCTGACTGGAAAGTTCAATTTTATTGACACTTTCTACTAATATCGTGTTGAGCTACTTTTCTTGGATAAAAAAGGAGGAAATATTCTTTTGGCGAGCTATAACCATTGCAATGATATGGAATGTGCCAAGCAGATTAATTTTACTGACATTTTCGACGAATATCGTGGTTAACTGTCTTTCTTGCGTAAATAAGGCAGA
>NW_017032403.1:0-215 GCF_001483705.2 Eufriesea mexicana | reverse complement strand
GGTTCTTTCCTCCTTACTTACGCCAGTAAGTTAGCTCACCACGGTATTGGTCGAAAATGTCAACAAAATTGTATTTTCCAGACGCAATCTATATCATTGTAATGGCTATACCACTCAAAAAGCATCTTTCCTCCTTACATATGCAAGGACGGTAGCTCACCACGATATCAGTCTTAAATGTCAGTAAAATTGAATTTTCCAGCAAGATTCTGTTG
>NW_017032402.1:0-215 GCF_001483705.2 Eufriesea mexicana | reverse complement strand
ACATATCCAAACGTATCCTAACACAACCTAAGGTGCCGAGACCACTACTTCTAGCCTCCACAGAAACAAGCAGCATATACTAGATAACAGTAGAGCGGAGAAGTCGACAGCATTGCAGTGAACAGCACAAGAGCCAAGGATATCCTACCTAAACATGGCCTGAACAAACCTAATGGATCGTAGCCTAACTCAGCGTACCGTACCGATACTAGTAT
>NW_017032401.1:0-215 GCF_001483705.2 Eufriesea mexicana | reverse complement strand
GGCGTAAAGCAGAATATATTACAGCGCAGTAGATCACGGGAGCTCAAGGAATGGCAGTGTAAAACGCAAAAGTAGAAGTAGTCCCTCCGAACCAAGCCGAACGTAACATACCCAAACGTAACCTAATTCAACCTAACATTACGAGAAAGCATTGGCTGACCTCCACAGAGACCAGTAGAGTGTACTAGACCACAATAGTACGCAGAAATACCCCG
>NW_017032400.1:0-215 GCF_001483705.2 Eufriesea mexicana | reverse complement strand
AGGCTGGTCAGGTCTGGTCAGATCTGGTTAGGTCAGGTCAGTTCAGGTCAGTTCACTTCAGATTAGATCATGTCATGTCAGGTCACCTCAGTTCAGGTCAGGCCAGGCAAGTTCGGGGCTGGTGTGCTCAGGCCAGGACAGGTAAGGTTAGCTCAGGTCAGGTCAGGTCAGGTCAGGTCACGACGGTTCAGATCAGGTCAGGTCAGGTCTGGTTA
>NW_017032399.1:0-215 GCF_001483705.2 Eufriesea mexicana | reverse complement strand
GTTTGCTAAAGCTTGGGTAGGTTTGGCTAGGATAGGTTTTACAAAGTTAGGATAGGTAAGGTTAGGTTAGGTTGGGTTAGGTCCGATTAGTTCAGGACTGGTTAGGTCAGGCCACGCCAGGACAGGTAAGGTCACGACAGGTAAGGTCAGTCCAAGTCGGGGCAGGCTAGGAAATTCCATGTGGTGTCGGGTGAGGTCAGGTGAGGTCAGGCGAG
>NW_017032398.1:0-215 GCF_001483705.2 Eufriesea mexicana | reverse complement strand
ATATGATATAATATTATATGTAATAATAATTAAATGTAATTAAATAATAATTTAATTTAATTTAACTTTGTGCCCTATGCTTTAATTTATATTAGTCAATTATTTTGGATTTTATTTTATTAGAATTACTAAATTATTATTTCCTGCAGGCATATATATTGGTTATTAATTATTATACAATTTATAATATAATTTATACATAATATTATTTATTA
>NW_017032397.1:0-215 GCF_001483705.2 Eufriesea mexicana | reverse complement strand
TTACTGCAACTTCAATTCTTGAAATAAAATAAATACAGCTTCGTTGGCAGACCAAAATTATATTCATTCAAGTATATTTCGAATTTTCAGTTTTTATTTATACTAATAAAAAATAATTCATAGCTAATCCAAAATTTGTATTACAACTACAATCCATGAAATAAAATAATTATAGAATCGTTGCAGACCAAAAATTATTTATTCAATTATATTTC
>NW_017032396.1:0-215 GCF_001483705.2 Eufriesea mexicana | reverse complement strand
ATTGAACTGTATAGCACAAAAGTCGAATCTATCCTACCCTAACATAGCCAAACGTAACACAACGAAACGTAGCCTAGCACGACATAACGTACCGCGAACATTATTTCTGGCCTTCCCAGAGCAAAGCGGAATGTAATAGAGCACAGTAGAGAGCAGAAATCCAACGCATAGCAGTACAGAGCAGAAAAGTCAAAGTAGCCTAACCATATTTAACC
>NW_017032395.1:0-215 GCF_001483705.2 Eufriesea mexicana | reverse complement strand
GAATAAGTCTATACAAAATCTATAATCTGTTATGGCTTGGCGAATAGACCGCCACACGCCTTCAATCCAATGGCAAGTACCGCCATCTACTTGCCAGACAATAGGCCCTTTCAAAATCTCTAACCTGTTATAGTTTGGTGAATACGTAGCCAAACGCCTTCAATCCAATGGCGAGTACAGCCATCTACTTGCCAGAGAATAGGTCTATCCAAAAT
>NW_017032394.1:0-215 GCF_001483705.2 Eufriesea mexicana | reverse complement strand
TCCTGTGATAAGTATAGTCATCTACTTACCAGAGAACAGATCCATTCAGAATCTATAGCATGTAATAGCTTGGTGTATAGATCATCTAACGCCTACAGTCCAGTGGTAAGTATAGCCACCTCCTTACCAGAGAACAGATCCATTCAGAATCTTTAGCCTGTTATATCTTGGTGAATGGATCATCTAACGTCTACAGTACAGTGATAAGTATAGTC
>NW_017032393.1:0-215 GCF_001483705.2 Eufriesea mexicana | reverse complement strand
CTACATAGACGAGCAGAGTATAGTAGAGCAACGTGGAGTGCACGAACCCATCGGACAGCAGTGTGTAGCAAAAAAGCCGAAGCTATTCTGTCCCAACCTAACAAAACGTAACATAACCGAAAGTAACCTAACTCAACATAACGTGTAGAGAACACTATGGCAGGCCTCTACAGAGCCAAGTAGAGCATATAATAGCTATGCAGTGCACTGAAATC
>NW_017032392.1:0-215 GCF_001483705.2 Eufriesea mexicana | reverse complement strand
CTATTGATCCTCTCAAGCATATTAAGCGAATTTTTAGTAACATAGTTTCAATACCTTTTATATTCATTGTGTATAGAAGATAAATTGACATAAATGTTCAAGAAGATAATATGAAAAAAAATTATTCTATTATCAAAAAATATCATTATTCCTAATGCATTTTCCTAATCCATTATTCCTATTCGTCCATAACTCCTATTAGTCAAGATATATAA
>NW_017032391.1:0-215 GCF_001483705.2 Eufriesea mexicana | reverse complement strand
TTGCCTGACAATAGGTCCTTTCAGAATCTATAACCTGTTATAGCTTGGCGAATAGATCGCCTATCGCCTTGAATCAAATGGCTAGAACAGCCATCTATTTGCCAGAGAATTGGTCTGTTCAAAATCTATAATCTGTTATAGCTTGGTGAATTGATCGCCTTACGCCTTCAATACAATCTCAACTACTGCCACCTACTTGCCTGGGAATAGGTCTA
>NW_017032390.1:0-215 GCF_001483705.2 Eufriesea mexicana | reverse complement strand
AGGAAAGATACGTTCGGAGTGCTATAGCCTTTGCAATGCAGTAGAATCTGGCAGGAAAACTCAGTTTTATTAACATTTTTGACTAATACCGTCGAGACCTAACTTTCTACCATAAATAAGGATGAATGATTCTAATGGGATGCTATAGCCTACGCAATGCTACAGAATCTGGCTGGAAAATTCAATTTGACTGACATTTTCGACTAATATCGTGG
>NW_017032389.1:0-215 GCF_001483705.2 Eufriesea mexicana | reverse complement strand
TAGAGTTAGGTTTCGCTTGGCTAGGTTAGGATATGCCAGGTTACGTTAGGTTATGTTTGACTTCTGTGCTTTGCCCTTCAAAGCGGCTGAACGCGGCGTTCTCCCTTGCTCTAGTATGTACTGCTTTGCTTTGGGATGGTCAGCAATAGTGCTCTAGGCACGTAAAGTTGAGGTACATGGCATTCGGCTTTATTACATTTGGTTATGATAGGCTA
>NW_017032388.1:0-215 GCF_001483705.2 Eufriesea mexicana | reverse complement strand
TGTGCAAATATTGTTTCTAGAAGACAAACTTGTTTCTATGTTTTCCATCGTGTTTTATATTGAAGTTATACCTATGATTTTCGATAAATATTGAAATACAATTGGGATTTCATTATTCTTCCTTTCTTCCGTTTTTCGCAGAAAGTCTTCGAATTATTTTCCTGCAACGAACAAATCGCCGAGTGCAAAGGGTTAATGTTAATCACAGACTATGA
>NW_017032387.1:0-215 GCF_001483705.2 Eufriesea mexicana | reverse complement strand
ATCTTTCTTAACCCTGTCGTAATTCCAACTTCTTCTACATCGCGACCTCCTCGACCATATTTCACGCTTTTCGAAAAATATGAAGATGTCATTCGAGGAGCATCGATATAATGGGAGCTTGTTTAATTATAGACGCAAAGTTAACTGATTGTAAATTCGCATTTTTTATAGTGATTTTTAAACGCGGTTTAATGCACGTCCAGGTAGAGCACATC
>NW_017032386.1:0-215 GCF_001483705.2 Eufriesea mexicana | reverse complement strand
ATATATACTGATGATTCCAGATTTGCTGCGGAATTTATATCGCCAATGGCCAAAGTAATCCTATGGCTAAGGCACTGTGACGATGGCAGTAGTCAGTTCTGTGCTGTCAACTGTTGATATATCGTGGGACTATGGATTTGTGTTTCTGATTCAAAATTGCTGCACAATACACATCACCAGTGAAAGGATTAATGCAAGTCAACAGCTGTATGTTC
>NW_017032385.1:0-215 GCF_001483705.2 Eufriesea mexicana | reverse complement strand
TTTTTCTTTTTAGGATATTATTTCTCTGTTTTTGTCATCCCTGTATGGATTTATTTGCGTGTGGTATCGTAATAGTATGATTATTATGCATATATATATATGGTCATTATATTGGATAATAATTTGGAGTGCGAGTGTGAAAATTGTACAGGATTGTGGTAGAGCAGGTGGTTGGATGCTTGGTGCATGGTTATAAAATAAATATAAATACAATA
>NW_017032384.1:0-215 GCF_001483705.2 Eufriesea mexicana | reverse complement strand
GAGCTAACTTTATTGCGTAAATAAGGAGGAAAGATTCAATTGGCGTGATATAGCCGTCGCAATACTACAGAATCTGGCCAGAAAGTTCAATTTTGTTGACAGTTTCGACTAATATCGTGGTGACCTATCTTCCTTGCATAGGTAATGAGGAGAGATACTTTTGGCGTGCTATATCAATTGCAATGCTTTAGAATGTGGCTGAAAATCTCAATTTT
>NW_017032383.1:0-215 GCF_001483705.2 Eufriesea mexicana | reverse complement strand
CGTCTGTATAGGTTAGGTTAGATCAATTTGGGTAAGGATATGTTTGACTTTTCTGCTACATACTGCAATGCGGCGGATTTCTACGCTCTAATTTGCTCTAGTATGGTCTGCTTGCCCCTGTGGCAGACAGTAATAATGGTCTCGGCACGTCTGATTGAGATACGCTACGTTCGGTTGTGTTAGGTGTGGATAGGTTAGGATAGGACACTCTAGAC
>NW_017032382.1:0-215 GCF_001483705.2 Eufriesea mexicana | reverse complement strand
AACCTAACACAAACTAACGTGCCAAGAGCACTATAACTGATCTCCACAGAGACAATCAGAATAATCTAGTGCACAGTGTAGCGCAGATATCCGCCGGGAAGCAGTGTACACCACAAAAGTCAAAGATATCCTCGCATACTCCTAACCAGCAAAGCCTAACCGAACTTAGCATAGCTCAAACTAACGTGCCTAAAACACAATTGCTGGCTTTCCAG
>NW_017032381.1:0-215 GCF_001483705.2 Eufriesea mexicana | reverse complement strand
CCCATCGCCTGCAATCCAATGGCAAGCACAGCCAGATACTTGCCATAGAATAGGTCTATTCAAGATATATAATCTGTTGAAGCTTGGTGTACAGGTCGCCTAACGCCTTCTCCCAATGGCAAGTACAGTGATCTATTTGCCAACGAATAGGCATATTCATAATCTATAACCTGTTATAGCATGGTGAATAGATCGCCTAACGCCTTCAATCCAAT
>NW_017032380.1:0-215 GCF_001483705.2 Eufriesea mexicana | reverse complement strand
TGGCACTGTGGAGGCCAGCAGTCCTGGTCGCGGCACGATAGCTTTAGATAGATTACGTTTGGACAGGTTAGGCTAGCTTCGGTTAGGCTAGGATAGCATCGACTCTTGCACTCATTTCAGCTACTCTGTAAGCCTCTGCGCCCTACTTTGCCCTATCATGTTCTGCTGTCCCTGTGGACGCTAGCAATAAACGTAGCGGCATGTAAGGTTAGGTT
>NW_017032379.1:0-215 GCF_001483705.2 Eufriesea mexicana | reverse complement strand
TGACATTTTCGACTAATATTGTGGTGAGTTAACTTGCTTGCATAAATAAGGGGGAAAGATTCCGTTGGCGTGCTATAGGAGTTGCAATGCTGTAGAGTCTGGAAGGAAAATACAAATTTATTGACATTTTCGACTAATATCGTGGTGAGCTGACTTTCTTGAATAGGTAAGGAGGAAAGATGCTTTTTGAGTGCTATAGCCATTGCAATCATATA
>NW_017032378.1:0-215 GCF_001483705.2 Eufriesea mexicana | reverse complement strand
AAAATTTCAATTAAAACCTGATATATCGCCGAAATGAAATACCATGGTATACCAGTAATACCAGCCAATCATTGTCTCGATCATTGATTCTTAAATGGTACGTGCTAATAATTTTGGCTATGAGAATTTGAAAAAATAGTATTAATATGAAACCCGTGGTGATGTAAATCCATCAGTGGTTCAAAATGTTTATATTTCGCTTAAAAATAAATTGC
>NW_017032377.1:0-215 GCF_001483705.2 Eufriesea mexicana | reverse complement strand
GAGGAAAGATTTTATTGGCGTGCTATAGCCACTGGAATGCTCTTGAATCTGGTTGGAAAATTCGATCTTACTGACATTTTCGACTAATACCGTTGTGAGCTAGCTTCCTTACATAGGTAAAGCGGAAAGATCCTTTTGGCGTGCTATAGCCTCCGCAATGCTTCAGAATCTGGCTGGAAAATTCAATTTTATTGACATTTACGACTAATGTCGTG
>NW_017032376.1:0-215 GCF_001483705.2 Eufriesea mexicana | reverse complement strand
GCAATTGCCATCGCAGTGCTATAGAATCTGCATGGAAAATTCAGCTACAGCCTATGCAGTGCTGCAGAATCCGGCTGGAAAATCCAATTTTATTAACATTTTCATGTAATAAATTGGTAAGTTATCTTTCTTGCATAAATAAGGAAGAAAGTTTCTATTTGCGTCCTATAGGCATCGCAATGCTATAGAATCTTGCTGAAAAATAAAATTTCATT
>NW_017032375.1:0-215 GCF_001483705.2 Eufriesea mexicana | reverse complement strand
CAAGGGGGAAAGATTATATTGCGAAGCTGTAACCACTTCAATGCGCTGGAATCTGGCTGGAAAATTAAATTTTACTGACATTTTCGACTAATATCGAGGTGAGTTAACTTTCTCGCATATATAAGGAGGATAGATTCTAATGGCGTGCTGTTGGCATTGTAATGCAATAGATTCTTCCTGGAAAACTCAATTTTATTGCCATTTTCTACTAACAT
>NW_017032374.1:0-215 GCF_001483705.2 Eufriesea mexicana | reverse complement strand
GCGGCGTGTTAGGCTCAGCTACATTAAGTTCGGCTGTATTAGGTTGGGTTTGGCTAGGGTATCGTATACTTTTGTGCTGTTCACTGCAATGCGTTCGATTTTTACGTTCTACTGAACTGTAGCATATTCTGCCCGGTTCTGCGTATGCCAGTAACTGTGGTCACGGCACGTTAGGTTGAGTAATGTTAAGTTTGGTGAGGTTAGGTTAGTATGGA
>NW_017032373.1:0-215 GCF_001483705.2 Eufriesea mexicana | reverse complement strand
TCAAAATTGAAATTTCCAGCTAGATTCTATAGCATTGCGACGGCTATATCACGCCAATTGAATGTTTACTCCGTATTTGTACAAGAAAGTTAGCTAACCACAATATTATTTGGAAATGTCAATAAAATTGTATTTTCCAACTCGATGCTATTGCAATGCAATGGCTATAGCACGCCAGTAGAATCTACCCTCCTTATTTATACAAGAAAGTTAGC
>NW_017032372.1:0-215 GCF_001483705.2 Eufriesea mexicana | reverse complement strand
TTATGCATCAAAATTAGCTCACCACGATATTAGTCGAAAATGGCAAAAAAATTGAATTTGCCATTCTGATTCTATAGCATTGCAACGGCTATAGCATGCCAATTGATTCCTTCCTCATATTTATGCAACAAAACTAACTTACCACGATATTGGTCGAAAGTGTCAATAAAATTGAATTTTCCAGTAAGATTCTATATCACTGGAATGGCTATAGC
>NW_017032371.1:0-215 GCF_001483705.2 Eufriesea mexicana | reverse complement strand
GATTGACATTTTCCACTAATATCGTGGTGAGCGAATTCTGATGCATAAATAAGGAGGAAAGATTTTATTGGCATGCTATAGCCATTGCAATGCTATAGAATTTGGCTGGAAAATTCAATTTCATTGACATTTTCGACTAATATCGTGGTGAACTGATTTTGTTGCATAAATAAGGACGAAAGATTCTATTGGCATGCTAAAGCCATTGCAATGGT
>NW_017032370.1:0-215 GCF_001483705.2 Eufriesea mexicana | reverse complement strand
GGTTAGATTCCAATACGTTAGGTTAGGTTAGGTGAGTATAGTTTAGGTTTGATTACGATAGCTCAGGATTGGTTTGGTTTGGTTAGGTTTGGTTAGGTTAGGTTAGGCTTGGCTGGGGTATGTTAGGTTAGGTTAGGTTAAGTTAGGTTAGGTTATGTTTGGTCATGTCAGGTCAGATCAGGTCAGGTCAGTCTGTTCATGTCAGGTGAGTGCAG
>NW_017032369.1:0-215 GCF_001483705.2 Eufriesea mexicana | reverse complement strand
GGAGAAATGTAGGACGATGTAGTCGGCAGAATAGCAGCGTACAGCACAAAAGTCAAAGCCAGCACAAACGGACCTAACCTGACCAACCGCTACATAACTCAGCCTAACCAGGCGAAAGCATTATTCGTGGCGTCCACAGAGAAAAGCAGTGCGTGAAAGCGAACTGGAGAACGCAGAAGCCCATAGAATAGCATCGTGTAGAACAAAGGTCGAAG
>NW_017032368.1:0-215 GCF_001483705.2 Eufriesea mexicana | reverse complement strand
CAATAAAGTAGACTTCTGCAGTCGTATAATTAGAGTATAGACTACTGTAGCATTTACCATAACCTTCACTAATTAGTTGTCTATTCCAACCGTCTCGCCACAAAGTACAATCATAGTCTGCAAAACTAAAAGCACACAGACTACTTCTCTAACTCTTTAATAGATAATAAACGTATATCCAACCGATCGATATAATTCTGACGCTCATCTCAAAA
>NW_017032367.1:0-215 GCF_001483705.2 Eufriesea mexicana | reverse complement strand
CTGCTCCCTACTGCGCTCTAATATGCACTGCTTGTCTGTGGCGTGGCAAGTAATAGTGGTACCGCCACGTTTGATTGAGTTATGTTGCGTTTCGTTCGGGTACGTTTGTAAGGCTTAGTTGGGATTTCCTTGGGTTTTTCCCTTTACACAGCTATTCGGAGGATTTCGGCGCTCTACATTGCTCTAATACACTATGCACGGCTCTGTGGAAGCGA
>NW_017032366.1:0-215 GCF_001483705.2 Eufriesea mexicana | reverse complement strand
CCCATCAAGATTCTATAGCATTGCAATGGCAATAGCACGCCGATAGAATCTTTCTACCTTATTGATGCAAGAACGGTAGCTCAACACGATATTAGACGAAAATGTCAATAACATTTTGTTTTCCTGCCAGATTCTATAGCATTGAAGTGCCGATAGCACGCCAACAGAATCTTTCCTCCTTATTTATGCAAGAGACTTAGCTCACCACGATATTA
>NW_017032365.1:0-215 GCF_001483705.2 Eufriesea mexicana | reverse complement strand
CGCCTAACGTCTTCAATCCAATGGCAAGTACAGCCATCTACTTGCCAGTGAATAGGTCTATTCTAAATCTAAAATCTGTTATAGCTTGGAGAATATATCGCCAAACGCCTTCAATCCAATGGCAAGTACAGCCATGTACTTGCCAGGGAATGAGTCTATTCAAAATCTATAACCTCTTGTAGCTTGGTGAATAGATAGCCTAACGCCTTCAATCC
>NW_017032364.1:0-215 GCF_001483705.2 Eufriesea mexicana | reverse complement strand
ATCCATACATCCATACATCCTTCCATTCGTACGTCTATTGTTCGATACGTCCATCCATCCATATATCCATACATTCATACATGCATACAACAATAGATTCATGCATCCTAACACCTGTACACCGATACATCCATCCATCCATATATCCTGCGATTCACACATACATCCATCCATACATCCATTCACCCACACAACATTACATCCATAAATCCATA
>NW_017032363.1:0-215 GCF_001483705.2 Eufriesea mexicana | reverse complement strand
GTTGAACGGCTAGTCGATGAGGTGATGTATGAGGTAGCTTTAGTACTCGTGGAAGGGTAGTGACGGTCAGTGATGTATGTTACTTTTCATAAATTATCGGAAGACTGCGAGTATAGATATAGGTGTTTATCAAGGTCTTAGAAGTAAAAGTAACACGCTATCTCCTTCGCTTCGTGATTATTACCCTTAATTATACACGGTCCCTGGTCATTTAG
>NW_017032362.1:0-215 GCF_001483705.2 Eufriesea mexicana | reverse complement strand
TTAGACGAAAATGTCATTAAAATTGAACTTTTCATCATGTTTCTACTGCAATGCCGTGGCTATAGTGATCCAATAGAATCTTTCCGCCTTATTTATGCAGAAAGTTTTGCTCAAATCAATATTACACGAAAATGTCAATAAAACTGAACTTTTCAGAGAGAATCTGTTGCAATGCAATGGCTATAACAAACCAATAGTATCTTTCCTCCTTATTT
>NW_017032361.1:0-215 GCF_001483705.2 Eufriesea mexicana | reverse complement strand
TATAGTGCTCTGCTGAGGGATATACGTAGTAGTGTATTGTCAATTGTCAATATGCCGAGGGATTATTCATATACCCATTGATAATACAAGAACTTCTGTGGAGTAAGAATCATAAGTGCATAGATTAACGCATGGGCTTTAGTGTTATATAGCCGGTTCTCCTCATTATCATTCTAGAACTGCTATGGCACATAAATGATTAGTGAATAGATTAA
>NW_017032360.1:0-215 GCF_001483705.2 Eufriesea mexicana | reverse complement strand
TGTATGGATGCATGTAAGTCTGAATGTATGCATGTATGTATGGATGAGTATATGGGTGTATGTATGGATCTATGGATGTATATCTGGATGTATGTATGAATGCATGAGTGTATGTGTGGATGGATTTATGGATGTATGAGTGTGTGGAGGTTTGGATGTACGGATGGATGGACGTATGGATGGAAGGATGTAAGGATCGATGTATGTATGTATGG
>NW_017032359.1:0-215 GCF_001483705.2 Eufriesea mexicana | reverse complement strand
CAACCTAACCTGCCGAGACCGTTACTGGTGCCCTCCCCAGAGCCACGAAGGTCATACTAGAGCACACGAGAGCGCGGAAATACAACGTATAGCAGTGTACCGCACAAAGGATGAAGCTATCCTGAATAAGCATAGCCTAATCCAACCTAACGGAACGTATCCTGAACCAACATACCGTGACGGGACCACCATTGCTGGCCTTTCCGGAGCCAAGC
>NW_017032358.1:0-215 GCF_001483705.2 Eufriesea mexicana | reverse complement strand
GAGGTTGTGATAGTGTAGTATAGACTTTTGCGCTGTACATAGCATTCCGCGGAATTCTGCTATTTACTGCGTCTTTGTATTTCCTGCTTGCATCCTGGGCGGGGGGGGCAACATTAGTGGCCCCGGCACGTTGGGCTGGGATATGTCACGTTTGGTTTGGTTTGATTTGGTTGAGCTCCGCCAGGTTATCTTCGACTTTCGTGCTATACACAGCA
>NW_017032357.1:0-215 GCF_001483705.2 Eufriesea mexicana | reverse complement strand
GGAGGAAACAATCTGTTGGTATGCTATAGGCATTGCAATGCTATAGAATCTTCCTGGAAAATTATATTTTATAGACATTTTCGTCTAATATTAGGTTGACCTGCCTTTCTTGCATAAATATGGGGGAAAGACTCTACTGTCGTGCTATAAACATTGCAATGATATAGAATGTTGTTGGAAAATTCAATTTTAATGATATTTTTGACAAATATCGT
>NW_017032356.1:0-215 GCF_001483705.2 Eufriesea mexicana | reverse complement strand
TAGTATCTAGATGGAAAATTCAATTCTATTAAATTTTCGAATAATATGGTGGTGAGCCAACTTCCCTGCATAAATAAGGCGGAAAGATTCTATCTGCGTGCTACAGCTATTGCAATGACATTGAATGTGGTTGGAGATTTCAAATTTACTGGCATTTTCGACTAATATCGTGGTGAGCTATCTTTCTGGCTTAAATAAGGAGGAGAGACACAATT
>NW_017032355.1:0-215 GCF_001483705.2 Eufriesea mexicana | reverse complement strand
TGGCCTCCCCGGTGCCAGACGGAACGTACCGAAGCACAGCAGTGCGCAGGAATCCCCCGAATAACAGACTATGCCAAGAAAGTGAAAGCTCTCCAGACCCAACACAAACAAACCTACCATAACCAAACGTAACCTAACACAACCTAGCTAGACGAGGCAACTATCGCTGACCGCCCCAGGGACAAGCAGAGCATTTTAGAGGTCAGCATAGCGCA
>NW_017032354.1:0-215 GCF_001483705.2 Eufriesea mexicana | reverse complement strand
TTCTCAGATGGTTTAGGTTAGGCTTAGGTCGCTTTGAATTTTCTGATATACACAGCTATTCTATGGATCTCTCCGTTCTACTCTCCACTAAAGTGCTCTGCATGGCTCATCGGTGGCCAGCAATGGCGGTCGCGACACGTCAGGTTGAGTTTGGTTACGTTTGGTTATGATACGATTGGTAATGCTAGGAGAGGACAACGTTGGCTTTAGTGCTC
>NW_017032353.1:0-215 GCF_001483705.2 Eufriesea mexicana | reverse complement strand
ATAGCTTGGTGAATAGATCGCCTATCGCCTTCAATCCAATGGCAAGGACAGCCATCTACTTGCTAGAGAATAGGCATTTCAAAATCTATAACCTGTTACAGCTTGGTGAATAGATCGAATAACACCCACAAACCAATGGCAAGTACAGCCTACTACTTGCCAGAGAATAGGCCTATTCAAAGTATATAATCTGTTGTAGCTTGGTGAATAGGTCG
>NW_017032352.1:0-215 GCF_001483705.2 Eufriesea mexicana | reverse complement strand
TAGTTTCGTAAGAAAGTTATCTCACCACGATATTAGTCGAAAATGACAATAAAATTGATCTTTCCAGACGGATTCTCTAGCATTGAAATGGCTATAGAACGCCGATTGCATCATTCCTCGTTAGTTACGTAAGAAAGTTATCTCACCACGAAATTAGTCGAAAATGACAATAAAATTGAACTTTGCAGACAGATTCTATAGCACTGCGAAGGCTA
>NW_017032351.1:0-215 GCF_001483705.2 Eufriesea mexicana | reverse complement strand
TCGAAAATGTCAATAAAATTGAATTTTCCATCCTGATACTATAGCATTGCAATGGCTATAGCTTGCCAATACAATCTTACCTCCTTATTTATGCACGAAAGCTACCTCACCACAACATTAATCCAAAATCTCAATAAAATTGAATTCTCGAGGAAGATTCTATAGCATTGCAATGGGTAGAGCAAGCCAAATCGTATCTTTCCTCCATATTTATA
>NW_017032350.1:0-215 GCF_001483705.2 Eufriesea mexicana | reverse complement strand
TAGATTTTGGATGGAAAATTCAATTTTATTGACATTTTCGACTAATATCGTGGTGAGCTAAGTTTCTCGCATAAATAAGGAGGAAAGATTCTATTGGCGGGCTATAGCTATTGCAATGCTGTAGAATCTGGCTTGAAAATTCAATTTTATTCACATTTTCGACTAATATCGTGGTGAGCCAGCTGTCTTGCATAAACAAGGGAGAATGATTCAAT
>NW_017032349.1:0-215 GCF_001483705.2 Eufriesea mexicana | reverse complement strand
CGAAAATCTCAAAAAAATTCAATTTTCCAGTCAGATTCTATAGCACTGCAATGGCTATAGCACCCCAATGGGATATTTCTTCCTTAATTATTTAAGAAAGATAGCTCACCACGATATTAATAGAAAATGTCAATAAAAGTGAATTTTCCAGGCAATTTCTATTGCATTGCAGTGGCTATAGCACGCCGATAGGATATTTCTTCCGTATTTATGCA
>NW_017032348.1:0-215 GCF_001483705.2 Eufriesea mexicana | reverse complement strand
TACGTGTGGTTAGGTTAAGTTTGTTTGGGTTAGGTTGAGATATCTTTGTCTATCGTGATATGCGATGACATTCTATGGACGTCAGCGCTCTGTTCTCCTATTATGTGCCCTGGTTTGCGACGGGGAGGCCAGCAATAGTTGTCTTGGCACGATAGGTCGTGGTGGGATACGTTTGGTTAGGTTATGTAGCTTTGGTACGGTTAGGATGGCTTCGA
>NW_017032347.1:0-215 GCF_001483705.2 Eufriesea mexicana | reverse complement strand
ACCTAACCGAAACCAACCGAACGAACCATATCACAACATAATTTGCAGCGAACGCTGCCCCTGCCCTCCCCATAGTCTAACAGAATGTGGTACAGCTCAGTATATCTCAGAAATACACTGAATGACAGTGTATAGCACTAAAGTCAGAGATGTCCTAGCCAAATTTCCCACAACCTAACCTAACAAAACGTATCCTAACTCGAACTAACGTGCCC
>NW_017032346.1:0-215 GCF_001483705.2 Eufriesea mexicana | reverse complement strand
GGTTAGATTACGTTTGGTTAGGTCAGGTGTTAGGTTAGGTTAGCTTCAATATATGCGCTCAACTCTGATATTCAATGATCTTCTGTGCTCTCCTGTGCAGTATCATATTCTGCGTGCCTTCGGCGAAGCCAGCAACTGTGCTCGCGGCATAATAGGTTTAGTTATTCTATGTTTGGTTATGTTATGTTTGGTTAGGTTTGGTCAGGATAGCTTTG
>NW_017032345.1:0-215 GCF_001483705.2 Eufriesea mexicana | reverse complement strand
ATGGATGAATGTATTGATGTATGTGTGGATGTATGGATGGATGGATGGACGGATTGATGTACGAATGTATGGAAGGATAAATGTATGGATCGATGGATGTATGGATGGTTGGATGTATAGATGGATGGATGTATGGGAGGATATATGTACGGATGGATGTATGAAAGGCTGTATGTATGCATGTATGTGTCGATCTATGTATGAGAGTGTGTTTT
>NW_017032344.1:0-215 GCF_001483705.2 Eufriesea mexicana | reverse complement strand
TGGATGTATGAATGGATGGATCTATGTATGGATTTATCTCTGTATTGATGGATGGATGTATGGGTGGTTATATATGTGGATGGATGTTTGTATGGATGGATGAGTGTATGGATGGGTGAACACATGGATGGATGTGTGGATGTATGTGTGCCAGCATGTATGGGTTTTTGTATGGATGTATGTATGGATTCATGTATGGGTGTCTGTATGGATGT
>NW_017032343.1:0-215 GCF_001483705.2 Eufriesea mexicana | reverse complement strand
CCAATTCAACATAACAGGTCGAGACCACTTTTGCTGACCTCCACAGAGAAAAGTAGAGTGCACAAGAGAATAGATGCTCGCTGAAATACTACGCATTGCTGTGAATAGCACAAGAGTCGTAGATATCCTAACAGAATCTGACCAAACATAATCTAACCAAGCTTAGGGTAACTCAACAGAGCGTGCCACGGCCACTACTGCCGGCCTACACAGTG
>NW_017032342.1:0-215 GCF_001483705.2 Eufriesea mexicana | reverse complement strand
ATAAATACGGAGGAAAGATTCTATTGGCATGCTGTAGCCATTGCAATGTTATGGAATCTGACTAGAAAACTCAACTTTATTGACATTTTAGGCTCATAACGAGGTGGGCTAATTTTGGTGCAGAAATAAGGAGGAAATATCCTTTTGGCATACTATAGCCATTGCAATGCTATAGAATCTGAATGGAAGATTCATTTTTATTGACATTTTCGACT
>NW_017032341.1:0-215 GCF_001483705.2 Eufriesea mexicana | reverse complement strand
GATGTATGTATGGTTGGATGGATGTATGGATGGATGGATTTATGGATGTGTGGATGAATGGATGTATGAATGGATGGATGGGTTGAAGGATAGATGTATAGATCAATGGATGTATGGATGGGTGCTTGTATGGGTGGACGGATGTACGGTTCGATGGATGTATGGATGGGTGGACGTATGGACGGATGGATGTACGGCAAGGTGGATGTATGGAT
>NW_017032340.1:0-215 GCF_001483705.2 Eufriesea mexicana | reverse complement strand
TTTGTTACTACTATCGTGTCTTCTGTAATAACCATAGTAATTAAAAATAAATTACCATGTATACCAATAATTGAGCCGTTCACTGCACAAATTGATAAACTCCATAAAACAAAAAGTGAAGAAACGCAATGAAATAACGTATATTGTTTTTAAAAATTCCCTTCATAATTTAAATCGAAATAAATATCGTAGAATGTATAAATACAAATGTAACT
>NW_017032339.1:0-215 GCF_001483705.2 Eufriesea mexicana | reverse complement strand
TGGTTAGATTGGTTTTGGCTTTTGCGCTATGCACTGCTATTCGGTGGTCTTCTGCGCTCTATCGTGCCCAGTATGTTCTGCTTGGCTCTGTGAATGCAAGCAATTGCGGTCTCGGCTCGTTGGGCTATGATACGTTACGTTTGGTTAGGCTTCGTTAGCCATAGCGAGGTTTGGATAGCCCCGACTTTTCTGCTATTCACTGCGATTTTACGGAT
>NW_017032338.1:0-215 GCF_001483705.2 Eufriesea mexicana | reverse complement strand
TTCTTCTATAATAAGGAGGAAAGGTTATATTGGCGTGCAATAGCCATTGCAGTGCTATAGAGTTTGGCTGGAAAATTTAATTTTATTGTCATTTTCGGCTAGTATCGTGGTGATCATACTTTCTTGCATAGTGATGGAGGAAGGATTCTATCGGCGCGCTATAGCTATTGCAATCCTATAGAATCTGCCTCGAAAATTCTATTTTATTGATAATT
>NW_017032337.1:0-215 GCF_001483705.2 Eufriesea mexicana | reverse complement strand
TATAGTACGCCAAAAGGATCTTTCCTCCATGATTATGCATGGAAGCTAGCTCACCACGATATTGGTCGGAAACGTCAATAAAATTGGACATTCCAGACCGATTCTGCACCATTGCGACGGCTATAGCACGGTGAAAGTACCATTCCTCCTTCCTTATGCAAGGAAGTTGGCTCACCACGATATTAGTCAAAAATGTCAATAAAATTGAATTTTTC
>NW_017032336.1:0-215 GCF_001483705.2 Eufriesea mexicana | reverse complement strand
AGGTCGGGACAGATCAGGTCAAGTCAGGTGAGGTCAGGTAAAGTCAGTTCAGGTCAGGTCTGGGCAGGTCATGTCAGGTGAGGACAGGTCAGTTCAGGTCAGGTCGGGTCAGGTCAGGTCAGATCAGTCAGGTCAGTTCAGGTCAGGTCAGATCAGGTCAGGTCAGGTCAGGTCAGTTCAGGTCAGGCCAGGTCGGGTCAGGTCAGGTCAGGTCA
>NW_017032335.1:0-215 GCF_001483705.2 Eufriesea mexicana | reverse complement strand
AACGTGGTGAGACAAACGTTGATGGCATCCCAGAGCCCAGCAGAGCATATTACAGCGCACTGGTGTGCAGAAATCCGCGGAATAGACGTGCAAAACACGAAAGTCAAAGCAGTATATTCTAACCTAGCCAAACGTGACATACACATACGTATCCAAACTCAACCAAGCTTGACGCAACTACTGCTGCTGGCCTCCACAGAGACAAGCAGAATGTA
>NW_017032334.1:0-215 GCF_001483705.2 Eufriesea mexicana | reverse complement strand
TTTGCCTTGATCGATCTGTGATTTGACACTGACTGTATTTATTACGATTGCTAAATTTGATGTGTCATAGAGGGAATATTTGGTCGATTTTTGACCACCCGTTTTCCATTTTTGCCCCAATTACGCTTCTTGCGAATTTCCTCGCAGGGAAGGATAATTCCTTGGGTGAAGTTTGCCTTGATCGATCTGTAGTTAATCATGATTTGGCAGTGACT
>NW_017032333.1:0-215 GCF_001483705.2 Eufriesea mexicana | reverse complement strand
TATTAGTCGAAAATGTCAATAAAAATGTATTTTCCTACCAGATTCTATAGCATTGCAATGGCTGTAGCACGCCAATAGAATCTTTCCTCCGTATATATGCAAAAAATCTAGCTCACACCGATGTTAGTTGAAAATGTCAATAAAATTGTATCTTCCAACCGGAGTCTAGATCAGTGAAATGGCTATAGCACGCCAATAGTATCTTTCCTCATTAT
>NW_017032332.1:0-215 GCF_001483705.2 Eufriesea mexicana | reverse complement strand
GTGGCACCTTGGCCGAGTCGAAAAGGTGCACCCCGATGGCATCATACGGGCAGTCACCGTGCGAACAATCCACGGCAGCTACCGGCGAAACGGGAGGCAGCTTGCCCACCCTCCAGTGGCTGATACGAGCGCGTATTAGAACTAGGAAGGGATTTGAGCGTCCGAATCGCTCAACGGGGGGAGCATGTTCCGTCGTGGAACAAGGAAGACCCGTT
>NW_017032331.1:0-215 GCF_001483705.2 Eufriesea mexicana | reverse complement strand
TATCAAATATCGCTCAAGATAATAACAATTTACAATACATTAGTAATGGTAGCCATCTACACTATCCTATAGCCACTGGACTAGCCATTCCATTGATCAGCTGCACTACATAGCAATAAAGAAGGATTAGTAAATTAATGCATTGTGGATAAAGATAACAATACTTCACCATACTGTACTACGTACAGCCATCAGCATAGTACTACAGCCGTTGG
>NW_017032330.1:0-215 GCF_001483705.2 Eufriesea mexicana | reverse complement strand
CCTATCGGGCCACCACCACTTTTGCTGGACCCACCAGTGCCAAGCAGAACATATAACACAACAGTAGAGCGCAGATGTCAATAGAATCAACGCGTACAGCGGAAAAGACGAAGCTACGCAAAATAAGCCATATCAAACATAACCTAACCAAACGTAGCCTACCTCCAATTATTTTGGCGACGCATATATTTCTGGCCTCCCCGGAGCGACGCAGA
>NW_017032329.1:0-215 GCF_001483705.2 Eufriesea mexicana | reverse complement strand
ATTGGTCTATCATTGTCATGGTTGTCCATTGTGCCATCTGTTTCATCATCCACCGATCACTATACACGACCATTAGTTTACAGTAAAATCATTGGCTCTGGCCCAATACAAATGGTTCCATTTACGCACTCCATTCTGTATATCTATTCACTAATAGAAATAACAAGACACCTAATTTCTTGTAGAATTTTAATCAATTTTCTTTCTCAAATAAT
>NW_017032328.1:0-215 GCF_001483705.2 Eufriesea mexicana | reverse complement strand
TGTACTGCAGGAATTCCAGAAAGAAAAAATGCAGATACGCTATCCCTCGGAATATAGACAATTCACAACGCAGCACTGAGCGCAGCCATCACCACATTGCTGCAGACGTCTAATCGTTTGTTCACTGATGATGTAACTTTAGAATCAAAGATAGGGTGACCTGTGCATAGTACGACAACGGCTAGGGACAATTAGGTGTGGCAGTACGGTGTTTA
>NW_017032327.1:0-215 GCF_001483705.2 Eufriesea mexicana | reverse complement strand
AAAGCCTGGTTCAAAAAATATAAGCCAAAAAAGTAAATTGCGTCGCACGATCTGAGAGCCACTCACACTTTCGGCACTATTTTGCGAAAACGCAAGCTCGAAACCGAAAAAATATACCTCACCCCGTTAAGGGAAAAATCACTCTACGCGATTATGTGGAAAAATCCGATTCAAAAAGTCTAATTCAAAAAATAGAAGCCAAAAAAGTAAATTGC
>NW_017032326.1:0-215 GCF_001483705.2 Eufriesea mexicana | reverse complement strand
CCAACCACCCATAAATCCGTCCATACATACATACATCCATATATACATCCAAACAGCATACGTACATACATCCATTCAAACTTACGCAAATATAACCATACAAACACCCATACATACATCCATTCATTCAATCATGCGTACATCCATACATTCATCAACACATACATCCATACGTACATCGATTCATGCAAGCATCCATACATCCACCCATACAT
>NW_017032325.1:0-215 GCF_001483705.2 Eufriesea mexicana | reverse complement strand
CCATCGATTCATACATCCATCCATCCATACAACACAATACCGATCCATCCATCCATCCATACGACCATACATACATCGATACATACATCCTTCGAACCATACGTCCATCAATCCATACACCCGTCCACCAATCCATCCATCCATACATACAACCATACATTCATCAATGCATACATCCATCAATACATACATCCATCGATTCATACATCCATCCA
>NW_017032324.1:0-215 GCF_001483705.2 Eufriesea mexicana | reverse complement strand
TGATAGCAGACTATAGCACTAAGGTCGAAGCTATACTCTACTATAGCTATATACCTCACCAACCGTAAAATAACCGAACGTAACATATCTCAAACCAATGTGCCGATACCGCTATTGTTGCCGTCCCCAGAGCCAAGCTGGACATACTAGCGCTCAGTACAAGCGCAGAAATCCACCAAATGGCAGCGTGCTGTACAAAAGATAAATATATCCTA
>NW_017032323.1:0-215 GCF_001483705.2 Eufriesea mexicana | reverse complement strand
AATAGTACAGTCTATTCAAAGCGAAATCACTTGGCAACGAAAAATCTCTCGTTATTTTAATGGGATTTCTGGAAACTGAAAGCACTACTGGTTTTTGCGTCCAAAGTTTTTTAAGGAAACTACCAGTGTTTGAATTTTCACAATTTGTCTTCCTTTCTTCCCATTGAAACATGTAAATAAAAATTCAATTTAGGGATATGAAAGTACAGGTTTTG
>NW_017032322.1:0-215 GCF_001483705.2 Eufriesea mexicana | reverse complement strand
ATAAGGGGGAAAGATTCTATTGGCGTGCCATGGCCATTGCAATGCTATAGAATCAGGCTGGGATATTCCATTTCATTGTCATTTTCGAGTAATATCGTAGTGAGGTAACTTTCTTGCCTAAATAAGGGGTAAAGATTCTATTGGGGTGCTACAGCCATTGGAATGCTTCAGAATCTGCCGGGTAAATTCAATTTTATTGTTATTTTCTACTAATA
>NW_017032321.1:0-215 GCF_001483705.2 Eufriesea mexicana | reverse complement strand
ATATTCACAGCTTTTTGGTGGATTTCTGCACTCTAATTTGCTCTACAGGGCTTTGCCTGGCACCGGTGTGGCCAGAAGTATTGTTCTCGACACGTAATGCTTAGTTACACTACGTTTGGGTAGGTTACGTAGGGTCAGATTAGGTCAGGGTATGTCTGACTTTTGTGCTATTCACTGCAATGCGGTGGCTTTCAGCGCACTACTGTCTTCTAGTA
>NW_017032320.1:0-215 GCF_001483705.2 Eufriesea mexicana | reverse complement strand
TGCGTTTAATTACAAGCACAGGCATATCTATGTTTAAGGTCTCTACAGTTCCTAGCATAAATTCACGAGAAATACCGTCGTACATTTCTAACCCAATTAAATTCTACATACATTTTGGCACAAATTATCACAAATCCACCTAGACTAATGAACAGAATCATCCACTCTAGGACCTCTAAGTACGAGCGCTGCATATAGGCGGCGTCCACGCGATG
>NW_017032319.1:0-215 GCF_001483705.2 Eufriesea mexicana | reverse complement strand
GGTTAGAAGTGGATTGCTTTGGCTTTAGCGCTATAGTCTGCTATAAGGTGGATTTGTGCGCCCAACAGAGCTCTAATATTTTCAGCCCGGCTCTGAGAAGGCCCGCAGTGGTGGTCTGGGCACGTTATGCTGTGTCGAGTTAAGTTCCGTTTGGTTGGGTTAGGATAAGTTTGGTCCGGGTAGCTACATCTTTTTCGCTGTACACTGCAATTCGG
>NW_017032318.1:0-215 GCF_001483705.2 Eufriesea mexicana | reverse complement strand
CATCCATAATTATATGCATACAACCATCCATACGTCCACACATCCACACAACCATGCATCAATGCATCCATCCATCCATAAGTCCATCCAACCATACGTCCATCCATCCATACGTCCATCCATTCATACACCCATCGTTCCATACATCCATTCATACATACATCCGTACTACCACCCATCCATCCAACCATCCATCCAACCATCCATCCATCATT
>NW_017032317.1:0-215 GCF_001483705.2 Eufriesea mexicana | reverse complement strand
CTGCTGTACGGTGGGTTCCTGCACTCTACTATGCTCTGATATGCTCTGCTTGGCTCTGCAGATACCAGAAATAGTGGTCGCGGAACGCAAGTTTGAGCTATGCTACGATTGGTTCGGTTATGTTAGTTGTGGCTAGCTTAGGATAGATATGTCTTTCGTGGTACTCACTGTTATTCGGTGGATTCCTATGCTCTGCTGTGCTCCATTATAATCTG
>NW_017032316.1:0-215 GCF_001483705.2 Eufriesea mexicana | reverse complement strand
ACCTAACCTAACCTACCAAACCAGACATATGCCAACGTACCATTTCTTAACGTAGCGGGCCGCAGCCGCTGCTCCTGGCCTCCCCCAGAGCAAGCAAGAATGTAGTACAGCACAGTAGATCACAGAGATACGCCGATAAGTTGTGTAAAGCGCTAAAGTGAAAGTGGCCTATCCTAACCTAACCAAACGTACCCAAATCTAGCCTAGCTCAACCT
>NW_017032315.1:0-215 GCF_001483705.2 Eufriesea mexicana | reverse complement strand
TTTATTGACATTTTCGACTAATATCGTGATGAGCTATCTTCATTGCATAAATAAGGAGCAAAGATCCAATTGGTGTGCTATAGCCACCACAATGATATAGAATCTGGGTGGAAAGTTCAATTTTGTTGATATTTTCGACTAAAATCGTGGTGAGCTAACTTTCTTGCATAATCGAGGAGGAAAGATTTTATTCGCCAGCTGTAGCCGTTGCAATG
>NW_017032314.1:0-215 GCF_001483705.2 Eufriesea mexicana | reverse complement strand
TCGCAGGAATCCACCTAATAGCATACTAATGCTCTCAAGTAAAATCTACCTTCTCCTAACCAAGCCAATCGTAACATAACCAAATGTAGCCTAACTCAACCGAATGTGCCGCAACCACTACTTCTGGCCTCCCCAGACCCAGGCAGAACACGTGTGTGGAGAGCAGATCGCAGTATTCCTTGGAATCGCTGTGTACATCAGAAAAGTCATAGCTA
>NW_017032313.1:0-215 GCF_001483705.2 Eufriesea mexicana | reverse complement strand
AATAGGATCCATCCTCCTTATTTATGCAAGAAAGTTAGCTCACCACGGTATTAGTCGAAAATGACAATAAAATCGTACTCTCCAGGCAGATTTTGTAGCATTACGGTGGCTATGGCACGCCAATATAGTCTTTCCTCCTTCTTTATGGAGGCAAGTATGCTTACCACGATACTAGCCAAAAATGTCTCTAAAATTGATGTTACCCTCCTGATTCT
>NW_017032312.1:0-215 GCF_001483705.2 Eufriesea mexicana | reverse complement strand
CGGGCCAAACGTAAACATCACGGAATGTTCCGCCAGATACGAACATGATTGAGTTTTAGTTCCTATCAGTACACCACGAGAATTGATCACGATTCTTACAATCTCAGTTACAAAGCAGTTGACATCTACCGTTTGGGTCCGGATTTCGTCGTGCGAAATGGCATTGGAAGGGGGGTGAATATTTTGTCCACGTATCTGGCCACGTAGTCGGCCAT
>NW_017032311.1:0-215 GCF_001483705.2 Eufriesea mexicana | reverse complement strand
AGTTGATTTTCTGCTCCCTACAGTGTTATAACGTTTCCAGACTGGCTCTGGTATGGCCAGCAATAGTGGGCCCGGTACGATAAGATGAGTCGTGTTACGTACAGATAGGTTTGGTAAGGCAATGTTTGGTCTGGATAGCTTTAACTATTGCTCTTTACGTTGCTGCTCGGTGGATTTCTGCACTCTACTGTGATCTAGCATGTACTAGTGTGCTC
>NW_017032310.1:0-215 GCF_001483705.2 Eufriesea mexicana | reverse complement strand
GACGGCTGTACTTGCCATTGAATTGAAGGCGTTAGTCGATCTATTCACCAAGCTATAACAGGTAATAGATTTTGCATAGACCTATTCTCTGGCAAGTAGATAGCCGTACTCGCCATTGGATGAAAGCGATAGGCAACCTATTCGACAAGCTTTAACACATTATATATTTTGAATAGGCCTATTCTCTGGCAAGTAGATGGCTGTACCTGCTATTG
>NW_017032309.1:0-215 GCF_001483705.2 Eufriesea mexicana | reverse complement strand
GAAGCCATCAGTTTGGCTGAAGAACGCATATATGCGTTCGACGAAAACAACTGTTAAGGCCGAAGGACACATAAATGTGTCCCACGTAAACGTGTTGCTATGGCCGAGAAACACAAATATGCGTTCGCTGTTGCGGCCCTAAGACCCTCACATCCCAAGTTAAGTGGTGGACTGTTTTATGTCCTTATTGCCAGCGTTGCTATGAACGAAAATTG
>NW_017032308.1:0-215 GCF_001483705.2 Eufriesea mexicana | reverse complement strand
GTTTGGATATGTTAGAATAGGTTGGCTTTGACTTTTGTGCTATACATTGCTATTTGGTGGACTTCCACGCTCCACTCACTTCTACTATACTCAGCTCGACTCTAGGTAGGCCAGCAATAATCGCGTCTCATTAGATTGAGGCATGTTACATTTGGTTTGGTTAGGTTTGTATATGTTTGGTTAGGATAGCCTTGATTTTTATGATATGCACTGCT
>NW_017032307.1:0-215 GCF_001483705.2 Eufriesea mexicana | reverse complement strand
TGCCATAGCACTGCACTGGAAGCTGGCTGGAAAGTTCAATATTATTGACAGTTTCGACTACTACCGTGGTGAGCTATCTTTCTCGCATAAATAAGGAGGAGAGATTCTATTGGCGTGCCATAGGTTTTGCATTGCTATAGAGTCTTGCTGGGAAGTACAATATTATAGACAGTTCCGACTATTATCGTGGTGAGCCAGCTTCCTTGCATAGGTAA
>NW_017032306.1:0-215 GCF_001483705.2 Eufriesea mexicana | reverse complement strand
TCCAGAGCTGAGTAGAGCATATCAGTCCCAATGGCAGTGAATAGCACAAAAGCCAAGATAGCCAATCCTAGCATAGCCAAACGATACATATTCAAACGTAACCTAACTCAACCTGACATGAATAGACAAATATTGCTGACCGCCACAGAGAAAAGCAGAGTTCGCAGGTACACAGTAGTGCGCAGAAATCCACCGCAGTGCAGCGAGTATCACAA
>NW_017032305.1:0-215 GCF_001483705.2 Eufriesea mexicana | reverse complement strand
TCCTATACTAACCTGACCAAACGTAACATAACCAAACGTAACCTAACACCGCCTGTCGTGCCTTTAACAATATTGCTGGCCTCCCCATCGCTAAGCAGAACATATCGGAGGAGAATGGAGCGCAGAGTTGAATGGAATGGCAGTGTATAGCAGAAAGGTCAAAGCTATACAAACCTTACCAATTCTCTCGTAAACTAACCAAACGTAACATAACA
>NW_017032304.1:0-215 GCF_001483705.2 Eufriesea mexicana | reverse complement strand
GACCTATTCTCTGGCAAGTAGATGACTGTACTTGCCATTGGATTGAAGGCGTAATGCGGTCTATTCCCCAAGCTATAACATGTTATAGATTCTGAATAGACCTATTTTCTGGCAAGTAAATATCTGTACTTTTCATTGGATTGAAGGCGGTAGGCGATCTATTCACCAAGCTATAACGGATTATAGACTTTGAATAGACCGATTCTCAGGCTAGT
>NW_017032303.1:0-215 GCF_001483705.2 Eufriesea mexicana | reverse complement strand
AAGATTCTATTGGCGTGCTATAGCCATTGCGGTGCTATAGAATCTGGCTGGAAAATTCAATTTCATTGATATTTTTTCTAATATCGTGGCGAGCTGACCTTCTTGCATAAATAATGAGGCAAGAATCTATTGGCGTGCTTTAGCCATTGCACTGCTATAGATTCTGGCTGGAATGTACAATTTTATTGACATTTTCGACTAACATCTTGTTGAGC
>NW_017032302.1:0-215 GCF_001483705.2 Eufriesea mexicana | reverse complement strand
TGCCATAGCACTGCACTGGAAGCTGGCTGGAAAGTTCAATATTATTGACAGTTTCGACTACTATCGTGGTGAGCTATCTTTCTCGCATAAATAAGGAGGAGAGATTCTATTGGCGTGCCATAGGCTTTGCATTGCTATAGAGTCTTCCTGGAAAGTACAATATTATAGACAGTTCCGACTATTATCGTGGTGAGCCAGCTTCCTTGCAT
Organism: Eufriesea mexicana; assembly: GCF_001483705.2. Lineage (NCBI taxonomy): Eukaryota > Metazoa > Arthropoda > Insecta > Hymenoptera > Apidae > Eufriesea > Eufriesea mexicana. The sequence goes on along the minus strand of NW_017032302.1, from coordinate 6 downwards.
AGGTAA
>NW_017032301.1:0-215 GCF_001483705.2 Eufriesea mexicana | reverse complement strand
TACCAGTATCCTTGAAGAGGTTGAAGGTTGCAGTGAAATTGAAAACGAGGTTGAAAGAATTTTTACTCTATAGTTGTATTGAAACTGAAACAAGTTGTAACGATTTCTCAAACAATTTCATGACGTTTTGTAACAAGAAATTAAAATATCAGAATTTACAGTTAAATTTCAGTGTCATAGAATTTTATATTTGTTTACATAATCATTCAAAAAGC
>NW_017032300.1:0-215 GCF_001483705.2 Eufriesea mexicana | reverse complement strand
GGAATCCACCGCATTGCAGTCTATTGCATAAAAGTCTAAGATGTACTAACCAAACACGACATACCCGAACCAAGCTATACATAGCCTATCTCAACGTTGCGAGCCGAGGCCACCATTGCTAACATTCACAGAGCCACGCAGATAATATTATTGCAGAGTGGCTCACAGAAATCCATCGAAACGTAGCCAAAACCAGAAAGGCCAAAGCTGTCCAA
>NW_017032299.1:0-215 GCF_001483705.2 Eufriesea mexicana | reverse complement strand
AATAGATCTGTTCAAAATATATAATCTGTTATAGCTTGGCGAATAGGTTGCCTAACTCCTTCAGCCAATGGCAAGTACAGCCATCTACTTGCCAGATAATATGCCTATTCAAAATATATGACCTGTTATAGCTTGGTGAATATATCGACTAGCGCCTCCAATCCAATGGCAATGACAGCCGTCTACTTGCCAGAGAATAAGTCTATTCAAAATCT
>NW_017032298.1:0-215 GCF_001483705.2 Eufriesea mexicana | reverse complement strand
CCCAGAGGCAAGCTGAAAATATTAATGCACCGTAGGGATAAGAAATCCACCAAATACAAGGCTATAGTACTAAATTCAAAGCCATTCTCTCCTAACATAACCGGCCGTGAAATGAACAAACGTAACCCAACTCAACCTAACGTGCCGCGACCACTATTGCTGTACTACCCACAGTCAAGCGGAATATGTGAGGATAGAGTAGGACGCAGAAATCC
>NW_017032297.1:0-215 GCF_001483705.2 Eufriesea mexicana | reverse complement strand
ATTAGTCGAAAATGTCAACAAAATTGAACTTTCCAGCCAGCTTCTATAGCATTGCGACCGCTACAGCACGTGAATTGAACGTTTCCTCCTTATATATGCAAGAAAGTTAGCTCAACACAATGTTAGTCGAAAATGTCAATAAATTTGAATTTTCCTACCACATTCTATAACATAGCAATGACTATAGCACGTCAATAAAATTATTACTGCTTATT
>NW_017032296.1:0-215 GCF_001483705.2 Eufriesea mexicana | reverse complement strand
CGTCAATCTAGGATTGGAGTAGGATATCCATCGTCACTCAACAGATTAATTCGGTGGGCACAGAGCTCCGCTGGTGAGTGTATCAGTACCGTACTGGGAATTGCTAATACCTCTAGCCATGACTGATGTATACATTGACAGTTCTAGAAATGCTATCGAATTTTAACCATCACTGCACTGATTAATACAATGGCTGTTGTAATCTATTGTCGGAT
>NW_017032295.1:0-215 GCF_001483705.2 Eufriesea mexicana | reverse complement strand
ATAATTTATCAAAGGAGAGTTGCAGTATAGGGGAGTAAATAAAGAATTGAGTTTTATTGATTCAAAATTGTCATATTTCATAATATATATCTATACACTTTATAAGTGTTTGAATTGTTCATAGGGAGTATATTATTTCTTTTTGTTTTACATTTTCTTATATGTACTCTGAAAACAGTATATTTAGAACCAGTTAGTAATTGGCGAATCGATAT
>NW_017032294.1:0-215 GCF_001483705.2 Eufriesea mexicana | reverse complement strand
CCTATTCTATGCCAAGTAGAAGGCTGTACTTGCCATTGGATTGAAGGCGCTAGGCGATGTATTGTCCAAGCTATAACAGATTATAGATATTGAATAGACCTATTCCGTGGCAAGAAGATGGCTGTACTTGACATTGGATTGAAGTTGTAGGTCGATCTATTCACCAAGCTATAACAGGTTATAGATTATGAATATACCTATTCCCTGCCAAGCAG
>NW_017032293.1:0-215 GCF_001483705.2 Eufriesea mexicana | reverse complement strand
AACCTCTCCCTCAGAGTGGGGTTGTTGGCAGGCCACCCGCACGTTCGTCAACCTTCTTAAGATATGACTGTTAATTTATGGCTCCAAAATTCGTGACATCGCACATGTCCTTTCTTTCACAAGCCTATTGTCAGCCAAATCCTAGGTGCTGCTGCCTGGTTCCTAAACTTAGTAGCTAAAGAATGCCTCGTGTGCGGTGACCCGAGGAAATGAAG
>NW_017032292.1:0-215 GCF_001483705.2 Eufriesea mexicana | reverse complement strand
CATTCCATAATTCTATCAATGTCAGCTTGGAGCTCGGAACAGTCGACGAGAGTACGTATTGAATTGATATAGCTTAATATCATCTGCAAATAAGGAGCAAGAAGATGTACGTATAACTGAAACTAAATCGTTTATAAAATTTAAGAAGAGAAGAAGGGGTCCAAGATGAGACCCCTGAGGAACACCGGAAGTAACGGTTATATATCTCGAAAGAC
>NW_017032291.1:0-215 GCF_001483705.2 Eufriesea mexicana | reverse complement strand
CTTTCGTGCTGTACATTGCTGTCAGGTAGATTCCTGTGATCCACCCGGTTCTATTACGTTACGGTTGGGTCTGGGGAGGCCTGGAGTCGTAGTCGGGGCACATTGCGCTCAGCTGTGCTACGCTTTTTTGGTTAGTTTACGACTGGTAGGTTGGGGTATCTACAACATTTTGCTACACACTGTTATACGGTGGTTTTCAGTGGTCGACTGTGCAA
>NW_017032290.1:0-215 GCF_001483705.2 Eufriesea mexicana | reverse complement strand
TTGCATTGATACAGAATGTGTTTGGAAAATTCAAATTATTGACATTTTCGTCTAACATCGTGGGGAGCTAACTTTCTTGCGTATAAAAGAAGCAAAGATACAATTCACTTGCTGTAGCCGTCGCAATGGTAAAGAATCAGGCTGGAAAGTTTAATTTTATTGACATTTTCGTCTAATATTGTGGTGAGTTAACTTGCTTGCATAAATAAGGAGGA
>NW_017032289.1:0-215 GCF_001483705.2 Eufriesea mexicana | reverse complement strand
GTGATCTGATAATTTCAGCCTGAATCTGGGAAAGACAGCTATAGTGGTCTTGGCACGCTGCGCATAATTAGGATGCGTTCGGCGTTGTTGTGTTAGGTCAAGTTAGGTAATGATATCTCTGACTCTTGTGTTATAAACCGAAATGCCGCAGGTGCCTGTGATCTAATGTGCGGTAGCGTATTCTGCTTGGCGCAGGGAGGTCAGCAATAGTGGTG
>NW_017032288.1:0-215 GCF_001483705.2 Eufriesea mexicana | reverse complement strand
AGTACACTAATAACACCCATCCTCCTATCGATTCATTTCCCTTTATTTATGTCCTAAGCTTACCTTACTCGATTCACGATTTGTACCCTTAAACAACCTATTGATTTAGGCCTAACTTAATTGTTTATACCTTATTGAAATTTATTTTCTTCAGTTACATAGCATTTGTGACACTGCTAACGGTTCAAGCAAAACTAAGCTATTTATAATTTATA
>NW_017032287.1:0-215 GCF_001483705.2 Eufriesea mexicana | reverse complement strand
TCGAATAGCAGTGTATGCTAGAAAAGTCGGGGATACCGTATCCTATCCTGGCTTAGCCGAAACAAACCTGGCCTAACCTAACCTAACCAAACGTAGCGGAACTGAAAATGACGCGCCGCGGCCAGTGCTGCAGGCATCACCAGAGCCAACTAAAATACAGTAGAGCACAGTAGGTCACACAAATCCTCAATACAGCGGTATATAGCACAAAAGCC
>NW_017032286.1:0-215 GCF_001483705.2 Eufriesea mexicana | reverse complement strand
GGATAGTATAGGATAGGTGTGACTTTTGTAATACACACTGATATTCGGAGGCTTTCTGCGCCCAACTGTGCTGTGGTATGTTCTGCGTATCTCTGCCGAGGCCAGCAATAGTGGTCTCGGCACGTCATGTTGAGTCATGATACGTTTGGTTTGGTTATGTTATTCCATGTAGGGATCGGTTATATTCGAATACTTTGCCATAGTCTGCAGTGCGG
>NW_017032285.1:0-215 GCF_001483705.2 Eufriesea mexicana | reverse complement strand
ATAGCAGTGTATAGCACAAAAGACGGTGCTATACTCTCCTAACCCTACCAATCGTAACTTAACAAAACGTAGCATAACTCATCGTGACGTGCCGAGGCCGCTATTGCTGCTCTCTGCAGAGCCAAGCAGAGCGTATTAGAGCAAAGTAGATAGAAGAAATCCATAAAATCGCAGTGCGTAGCGCAGTAGTCGAAGCTACCCTAACCTAACATAAC
>NW_017032284.1:0-215 GCF_001483705.2 Eufriesea mexicana | reverse complement strand
AACTCAACAAATCGTGCCGCGACCACTGCTGCGGGCGTCCCCGAAGCCAAGTACAATAGAGTAGAGCACATTGGATCGCAGGAATCCAACAAATAATAGAGTAAAGCACGAAAGTCAGAGATACCCTAACTGAAATTAACCTATCCTAACCCAACCGAACATAACCTATCAAGAACCAACGTGCCACGACAACCACTGCTCCCCTCCCCGTAGTC
>NW_017032283.1:0-215 GCF_001483705.2 Eufriesea mexicana | reverse complement strand
TTAGGATGGGTTTGACTTTTGTGCTATGCACTGCGGTTCTATGGGTTTCTGCGCTCCACTCTCCTATATTATGCTCTGTTTGACTCTTGGGAGACCAGCAATAGTGGTCGTGACACAGTATACTGAGTTAGGTTATGTTTGGTAAGGCTAGGATTGGTTATATGTTTGGATATAGTGGCTTTGCCTTCTTTGCTGTACTCTGCTATTCGTTGGAT
>NW_017032282.1:0-215 GCF_001483705.2 Eufriesea mexicana | reverse complement strand
ATGTATTGATATGTGTATGGATGTATGGATGGGTGGATGGATGGATTGTTGTACGGATGTATGTTTCGATGGATGTATGGATGGGTGGATGTACGGATGGATGGATGTATGGAATGCTGTATGTACGGATGGATGGATGTCTAGATGGATGGATTTATGGATGTATGGATGTATGTATGTGTGGTTGTATGCATGTATGGATGTACGAATGTATG
>NW_017032281.1:0-215 GCF_001483705.2 Eufriesea mexicana | reverse complement strand
TAAAATAAAGTTGGCTCACCACGATATTAGTCGAAAATATCAATAAAATTGAATTTTTCTGGAAGATTCTATAGCCTAGCGACGCCTATAGCACGCCAATAGAACCTTTCCTCCTCATTTATGCAAGAAAGTTAGCTCACAGCGATATTAGCCGAAAATGACAGTAAAATTGGATTTTCCAGCCAGATTCTACAGCATTGCAATGGATATAGCAC
>NW_017032280.1:0-215 GCF_001483705.2 Eufriesea mexicana | reverse complement strand
CTATTGCAGTGCAACGGTTATAGCATCCCAATAGTATATTACCACGTTATTTACGCAGAAAAGAATGCACACCTCACTATTTGTCGAAAATGTGAATAGAATTGAACTTTTCATTCAGATTCTAAAGCAATGCACTGGCTGTTGCAAACCAATGGAATCTTTCCTTCGTATTTAAGCAGAAAGGATTGCTCACCTCAATATTGGACGAAAATGTC
>NW_017032279.1:0-215 GCF_001483705.2 Eufriesea mexicana | reverse complement strand
ATAGAAATAGTGGTCCATATGACAACGACCGTTTCGATTACCTTTCTTTATACTAGGTTCTATGATACTAGGTATGTACCATAACTTGTGTCTACTATCATTTCAAAAGCGATGTCCACGACTTTCTATATGCCCCTTGTTAGTTCAGCTTACACTAGGGAGCCAATAAAGAATTATGTACCCATAAATGACAGAATATTAAAACGCGACAAGAT
>NW_017032278.1:0-215 GCF_001483705.2 Eufriesea mexicana | reverse complement strand
TAGGTTAGGGCACCTCCTACTGTTTTGCTGTACACTGCTGTTCGGTCGATTTCACCGTTCTACGTCGCTCCGATGTACTTTCCTTAGCTCTCGTGGGGTCAGCAATAGCTTTTGTGGCACGTAAGTTTGGGTCACGTTACATCTGCTTATGCTACGTTTGGTTGGGTTCGGTGAGGATAGCTTTAACTTTTGTGCTATACACTGCTATTCGGTGG
>NW_017032277.1:0-215 GCF_001483705.2 Eufriesea mexicana | reverse complement strand
TTCTATAGCTTTGCAATGCCTATAGCACACCAATAGAATCTTTCCTCCTTATTAGTGCAAGAATATTAGCTCACCACGATATTAGTGGATAATGTCTATAAAATAGAGTTTCCCTTCCAGATTCAATAACTATGCAATGACTACAGCACGCAAACAGGACGTTTCCTCCTTACTTACGCAAGGAAGTTAGCTCACCACGATATTAGTCGAAAATG
>NW_017032276.1:0-215 GCF_001483705.2 Eufriesea mexicana | reverse complement strand
TGGATGGATGGACATATGGATGTATGTATGTATGTAAGTATGTATGTATGTACGTATGTATGGTTGTTTGAATGTATGGACGTATTTGAGTTATGTATGCATGTATGTATGCATGTATGGATGTACGGATGTACGCATGTATGGATGTACGGTTGCACGAATGTATGGGTGTGTTGGTGGTTGAATGGATGGGTGGATGGACGGAAGAACGGGTG
>NW_017032275.1:0-215 GCF_001483705.2 Eufriesea mexicana | reverse complement strand
CCGAGTCAACAGAACATAGCCAAACAGCATTTATCAACGTAACGTGCCGTGACCGCTATTGCTGTCCTCACCAGAGACAAGCGAGACACACTAGAGCACAATTGAGCGCAGTTATCAATCGAATTGCAGTGCACAGCACAAAGGCTGAAGCCATCCTAACCAAACTTAGCCCAGCCGAGCCCCAACGAACGTAACCAGGCACAACGTAACGTGCC
>NW_017032274.1:0-215 GCF_001483705.2 Eufriesea mexicana | reverse complement strand
GTCCTAGACATTAGGATATTAGGGGTCCGTAATTCTTTTCTTAGTCTACCTAGATAGTGATAATTATATAGTGATATTAGAAGCGGACTTGATTGGTGAAACTTCCAATAGTGATGAAGGTAGGTGAACCGTTAGTTAAATACTGGCGATTAGAATGTCTCGTTCTTGTGATGGAATATGGTGTACTGAGATGAACCAATGCTCTTTCGAAAGAG
>NW_017032273.1:0-215 GCF_001483705.2 Eufriesea mexicana | reverse complement strand
CCTCCTTACTTACGCAAGGAAGTTTGCTCACCACGATATTAGTGGAAAATGTTAACAAAATTGCATTTTCCAGCCACATTCTATATCATTGCAGTGGCTATAGCAGTCAAATAGCATCTTTCCTCCTTACTAACGCAAGGAAGTTAGCTCAACACGGTATTATTCGAAATTGTCAATAAAATTTCAATTTTCTAGCAAGATTCTATAACATTCCA
>NW_017032272.1:0-215 GCF_001483705.2 Eufriesea mexicana | reverse complement strand
AACGTAGCCTACCTAAACCTAACCGAACGTAACCTGGCAAGACATAATGTGGCGAGACAACTACTTGTGGCCTTCCCAGAGTCAAGCTGAAAACATGAAAGCACTCTAGGGAGCTGAAATCCACCTTATAGCAGACAATAGCACTAAAGTCGGAGGCATCCCCTCCTAACCTACCCAACCGTGACATAACCAAACGCAACCCAACTCAACCTAAA
>NW_017032271.1:0-215 GCF_001483705.2 Eufriesea mexicana | reverse complement strand
AAACCCAAACCAATGTAGCCTAACAGAACGAAACCTATCTCCACATGGCGAAACGTGACTTCTGTTGTTGGAATCCCCAGGGTCGATTATAGTATAGCAGAGCAATGTAGGGCGCAGACATCCATCGAATAGCCTTGCGTAGTACAAACGTCAAAGCCATCCCCCCCTAACCTACCCAAAGGTGGTGTAATGGATCGTAGGCTAACTTAACATAA
>NW_017032270.1:0-215 GCF_001483705.2 Eufriesea mexicana | reverse complement strand
TTGCATAAATGAGGAGGAAAGATCCTATTGGCGTGCTATTACCAATGCAACGCTATAGAATCTAGCTGGAAAATTCAATTTTATTGACATTTTCGACTAATATAATGGTGGGCTAACTTTATTGCGTAAATAAGGAGGGCAGATTCTACTGCCGTGCTATAGCCATTCATTGCTATAGCATCCTGCTGGAAAATTCAATTTTATTGACATTTTCG
>NW_017032269.1:0-215 GCF_001483705.2 Eufriesea mexicana | reverse complement strand
CTCGCGCGCGCGCGTGTTTGTATACACCCAGGGTGCTCCGAGGTGACTCTTCAAGCTTCGAATCGCGATATTTTCCATTTCGGGAAGATTCGAAACGTAGCCATCCATTCGATACAGGACACCCTGTATATATTCGTACGTTCTCTGTCCCTCCTGTTCTCTCTTACTCTACCTATGTGAATATATATATACGTTCCGTATATATTAGTAAATAT
>NW_017032268.1:0-215 GCF_001483705.2 Eufriesea mexicana | reverse complement strand
TTCAATTTTATTGACATTTTCGACTAACAGCGTGGTGAGTTAACTTTCTCGCATAAATAAGGATGAAAGATACTATTGTCGTGCTATAGGCATTGCAATGCTATAGATTCTTCCTAGAAAAATCAATTTTATTGACGTTTTCGACTATTATTGCCGTGAGCTACCTTTCTTGCATCAATAAGGAGGAAATATTCCATTGGCGTGCTATAGCCTAT
>NW_017032267.1:0-215 GCF_001483705.2 Eufriesea mexicana | reverse complement strand
GTCGGATTCTACTGCAATTCTAAGGCCATAGCAAACCAATAGCGTCTTTCCGCGTTATTTATGTATGAAGGTATGCTCACCACATTGTTAGACGAAAATTTCAATAAAATTGAACTTTTCAGCCATATTCTGTTGCAATGCAATAGGTATAGCAAACCAATTGTATCTTTCCTCCTTATTTATGCGGAAAATCTTGCTCACCACGATATTAGTCG
>NW_017032266.1:0-215 GCF_001483705.2 Eufriesea mexicana | reverse complement strand
AACACAACCAAACATGAATAACACAATTTAACGTGCCGCAACCACTACTGCTCGCGTCACCAGTGTCAAGCAGAACGTACTAGAGTGCAGTAGAGGGCAGAAGTCCACCGCATTACAGTTTAATGAACAGAAGCCAAAGGTATCCTAACCTTACGCAAACAAACTGAACACAACCAAACGTAACCTATCCCAACCTAACACGCCGCGGCCACTAT
>NW_017032265.1:0-215 GCF_001483705.2 Eufriesea mexicana | reverse complement strand
CAACAGTGGTCTCGGCACGTTGGTTGGTGCTATGTTACGTTTGGTTATGTGACGAATGGTTACGTGACGACAGAATAGCTTCGACTTCTGCGCTGTAAACTGCTCTTCAGTGAATCTCTGCGCTCTACTGTGCTCTAGTACATTCTGCTTGCCTCTGGGGTGGCGAGCAATGGTGTCCTCGGCAAATTCGGCTGAGTTAGGTTACGTTCGGTTCC
>NW_017032264.1:0-215 GCF_001483705.2 Eufriesea mexicana | reverse complement strand
CCAGATTCTATAGCATTGCGAGGGCTATAGCAAGTGAATTGAATCTTTCCTCCTTATATATGATGGAAAGTTAGCTCACCACGATGTTGTTCGCAAATGTCAATAAATTAGAGTTTTCCAAACACATTCTATATCTACGCAATGGCTACAGTACGCCAATTGAATCTTTCCTCCTTATTTATGCAAGAATGTTAGCTCACCACAATATTAGTCGG
>NW_017032263.1:0-215 GCF_001483705.2 Eufriesea mexicana | reverse complement strand
GCTACCTTCTCCTAACCTAACCAAGCCCAACGTAACCAAATGTAACTTACTTCAACATATCGTGCCGAGGCCACTACTTCTGACTTCTCAAGAGTCAAGCAGAACATACCAGAGCAGGGTAGATCGTAGAGGTCTACCGAGTAGCGTTGTACAGCACAAAAGTCAATGTTATCCTAGCCAAATCTATCCCAACCTGACCAAAGCGAACGTAACGC
>NW_017032262.1:0-215 GCF_001483705.2 Eufriesea mexicana | reverse complement strand
TATGGATATATGAATGTATGGATGTATGGATGGTTGGATGTATGGATGGGTGTTTGTATGAATGGATGGATGTATGGTTCGATGGATGTTTGGGTGGGTGGATCTATGGATGGATGGATGTATGGAAAGATGGATTTATGGATGCATGGATGTATGGACGATTGGTTGTATGGATGGGTGTATGCCTGTTTGGAATGATTTATGTATGGACGAAC
>NW_017032261.1:0-215 GCF_001483705.2 Eufriesea mexicana | reverse complement strand
CTTGGTGAATAGATCGCCTATCGCCTTCGATCCAATGGCAAGTACAGCCATGTACTTGCCAGAAAATAGGTCTATTCAAACTCTATAATCTGTTATAGCTTGGTTCATAGGTCGCCAAGCGTTCTCAACCAATGGCAAGGACAGCCATCTATTTGCCAGAGAATTGGCTTTTCAAAATCAATAACCTGTTATAGCTTGGTGATTAGATCGCATAA
>NW_017032260.1:0-215 GCF_001483705.2 Eufriesea mexicana | reverse complement strand
CCTAACATTACCAATCGTAGCCTAACAGAATTTATCGCGCCATGTCCACTATTTCTGGTCTCCGCACAGTCGAGCAGTGTTTAGTAGTGTACATGACAGCGATGAAAGCCACCAAATAGCGATGTACAACACAAAAGTCAAAGATATCCTGGCCTAAGCAGACCTAACCTGACCTAACCAAACGTTTGATAACAATGCCTATCGTGCCGCGACCA
>NW_017032259.1:0-215 GCF_001483705.2 Eufriesea mexicana | reverse complement strand
ACGATAAGTTCGACCTTTGCGATATACACTGCAATGCCTTGGACTTCTGCGCTCTGCTGTGGTATGGTATATTCTGCTTGGTTCTGGGGGGCCAGCAATATTGGTCCCGGCATGTTAGGTTGAGACATGCTACGTTCGATATATTAAGTTTTGTATGTTAGGGCAGTGTAGTTTATACCTTTGTGCTGTACACTCCTATCCGCGCAATCATGCGC
>NW_017032258.1:0-215 GCF_001483705.2 Eufriesea mexicana | reverse complement strand
CTCAAGCAAACGTAATATAACCAAACGTAACATAGCACAACCTAACGTACCGAGACCGCAATATCTGGCCTTCCCAGATCCAAACAGAGCCTACTAGAGCATAGTAGAGTGCAGAAATCCACCGGGTGGCTGTGTATAGCACTCAAGGCAACGCTACCCTGGCCACATAAAGCCAAACTAACCTAACCAAACGTAGCATGACTCAACCTAACGTG
>NW_017032257.1:0-215 GCF_001483705.2 Eufriesea mexicana | reverse complement strand
CACAAAGGTAGAAGTCATCATAGCCAAACCAATCCCCACCTAGCCTAACCAAACGTAACCTACTTCAACCTAACGTGCCGAGAAAACTATTGCTGCCTCCTCAGAGCCAAGCAGAGCATATTACAGCACATTGGAGAGCAGAAATTAACCGGATAGCAGTGTTTAGCTCAAAATTCAAAGCTATCCTATCCCAACCAAACTGACCCTAGCATAAC
>NW_017032256.1:0-215 GCF_001483705.2 Eufriesea mexicana | reverse complement strand
AAGGAGGAAAGATTATATTGGCAAGCTATAGGCATAGCAATGCAGCAGAATCGGCCTGGAAAGTCAATTTTATTGACATTTTCGATTAATATCGTAGTGAGCTAGCATGCTGTCATAAGTATGGAGGATAGATCCATTTGGTGTGCTATAGTCATCGCAATGGTGTAGAATCTGGCCAGAATATTCAATTTTATTGACATTTTCCACTAATATCG
>NW_017032255.1:0-215 GCF_001483705.2 Eufriesea mexicana | reverse complement strand
CCCAACATGTAGCGACCACTACTGCTGGCGTCCCCGGAGCCAGGCAGAACATATTAGAGGAGAGTAGAACGCAGGAATCCATTGAATAGCAGTTAGTGGCGCAAAAGCCAAAGCTACCCTCACCAAACCTGGCCAAACGCAACATGAGCAGTCGTAAGGTAACACAACCTTACGTGCCACGATCGCTGTTGCTGGCCGCACGAGAGCTAAGCAGA
>NW_017032254.1:0-215 GCF_001483705.2 Eufriesea mexicana | reverse complement strand
TAACCTAACCAAACGTAACATAGAATAACTAAACCTAACGAACCGCGACCTCTACCTCTGACTCCGCCGGAGACACGCAGAATATTATAGAGCGCAGTAAAGCACCGAAGTCCATAGGATATCGGTGTTGGGCACATAAATGAAAGCTAACATATCCTAACCTAACCTAACCAAACCTAACCACCCCAAACTTAACATATGCAAAACGTACCCAA
>NW_017032253.1:0-215 GCF_001483705.2 Eufriesea mexicana | reverse complement strand
CTTGCAAAACCAAGAATCAACTAGTCAATGTAGAAGTTTATGGAGGAATAATTTAATATGAAATCTTGAATAAAAGCTACTTTCTATAATGTAAGATTAATTTTAGCACTACTTTTATCTGTGATTGTCTTAATATTTGGTTTAATAGCACATCATAAAACCGGCGATTTAACTTATTAATTAAATAATCATTATAAAGCGCATTGGATGGGGGG
>NW_017032252.1:0-215 GCF_001483705.2 Eufriesea mexicana | reverse complement strand
AGAGAATAGCAGAGCTATGTAGAACGCTGGAATCGTCCGAATAGCAGTGTATAGCACAAATGTGAAAGATATCCTAATCAAACCCAACCAAATCGGACACAAGCATACGTAACATATCTCATCCTAACGTGCCGAGGGTACTACTCTTGGCATCCACAGAGACAAGCAGAGTGCGACAGCGCTAAGAAGAGCGCAGGAGTCCATAGGATAGATAT
>NW_017032251.1:0-215 GCF_001483705.2 Eufriesea mexicana | reverse complement strand
AACCGAAACAATCGTAACACGACCAAACGTAACCTAACACTATCTAACTTGCCGCGACCACAAGTTCTGGGCTCCCCGAAGGCGAGCAGAACGTGGTAGAGGAGAGTGGTGCGCAGAGACCTACGGAATCACAGTGTGCACCAAGAAAGTGGAAGCTATCCTTACAGTACTTAACATAACCGAACCTAGCTAACGTTACTCGACCTAACGTGCCG
>NW_017032250.1:0-215 GCF_001483705.2 Eufriesea mexicana | reverse complement strand
ACGGCTATTGCACGCTAATTTAATCTTACTTCCTTATTTATGCAATAAAGTTAGCTCACCACGTTATTAGTCGAAGATGTCATTAAAATTTAATTTTCTAGGAAGATTCTATAACTTTGCTATGCCTATAGCACGCCAATAGTGTCTTTCCACCTTATTTATGCAAGAAAGTTAACTCACCGCGATAATAGTCGAATATATCAATAAAATTGAAT
>NW_017032249.1:0-215 GCF_001483705.2 Eufriesea mexicana | reverse complement strand
TCCTCCTTACATATGCAAGAAAGCTAGGTCACCACGATATTGGTCCAGAATGTCAGTAAGATTCAATATTCCGGCCATATTCTACAGCACTGCAACGGCTATAGCGCGCAAATAGTATATTTTCTCCTTATTTATGCACGAAAGCAACCTCGCCATGATATTAGCCGAAAATGTCAATAAAATTGAATTTTCGAAGCAGATTCTATAGCATTGCA
>NW_017032248.1:0-215 GCF_001483705.2 Eufriesea mexicana | reverse complement strand
GGCTGTACTTGCCATTGGTTGAAGACGTTAGGCGACCTATTCTCCAAGCTATAATAGATTATATATTTTGAATAGGCCTATTATCTGGCAAGTAGATGGCAGTACTTGCGATTGGATTGAAGGCGTTATTCTTTCTATTCACCGAACTACAGAAGGTTATAGACTTTGAATAGACGTATTTTCTGGCAAGCAGAAGCCTGTACTTGCCATTGGGT
>NW_017032247.1:0-215 GCF_001483705.2 Eufriesea mexicana | reverse complement strand
ATTTACATTTTCGACTAATATCGTGGTGAGCTAATTTTCTTGCACAAATATGGAGGACAGATTGTATTGGCGTGCAACAGCCATTGCAATGCTTTAGAAACACACTGGAAAATTCAATTTCATAGACAATTTCGACTAATATCGTGGTGAGCTATCTGCCTTATATACGAAAGGGGGAAGAATTCCATTGGCCTACTATAGCCATTGCAATGCTA
>NW_017032246.1:0-215 GCF_001483705.2 Eufriesea mexicana | reverse complement strand
AGAGCAATGTGCAGCGCAGGAATCTAACGAATAGCAGTGTATAGGACTAAAGTCATGGGAAACATGTACAAACTTTCCCAACCTACCTTAACGAAATGTAACATAACTGAAACTAACGTGCCGTGCCCACTATTGCTGACAGCCCCACAGCAGAGCAGTACATATTAGGGCGCAGCGGAGCGCGCAAATCCACCGAATGTCAGAGAATGGCTCAA
>NW_017032245.1:0-215 GCF_001483705.2 Eufriesea mexicana | reverse complement strand
TCGACTAATATTGTGGTGAGATAACTTTCTAGCATAAATAAGGAGGAAAGATTTTATTGGCGTACTATAGCCATTGCAATGCTGAAGAATCGGGCTGGAAAAATCAATTTTATTGACATTTTCGACTAATACCGTGGTGAGCCAACTTTCTAGAATAAATAAGAAGTTACATTCTATTGGCGTGCTATAGATATTGCAATGATGTAGAATGTGGT
>NW_017032244.1:0-215 GCF_001483705.2 Eufriesea mexicana | reverse complement strand
CCCGGGGGGGGGGGGGCAACGATTGTCGTTTCGGCACGTTTGGTTGAATAAGGTTACGTTTCGTTATGCTAGGTTAGGAAGGCTCCGTCAGGATATCACCGATTTCTGCGCTATAAGCTGGTATTCGGAGGATTCCTGCGTTCTACATTCCTCGATCATACTCTGCTCGACTTTGGGAGTACGATCAATTTCGACCGCGGCTCGATTGCTTGAGT
>NW_017032243.1:0-215 GCF_001483705.2 Eufriesea mexicana | reverse complement strand
CGTTAGGCTACGTTTGTTGACGATTGGACATTGTGGCTTCGGCTTTTGTGCTACAGACTGCTAATCGGTAGACTTCTGCGATCCACTGTGCTCTGTCACAATCTGCTTGTCTCTGTGGGCGCTAGCAATTCTGGTCGCTGCGCGTTAGGTTCAGGTATGTTCTGTTTGGTTACGTTAGGTTTGGATAAGTTTGGTTAGAATATCTTTGCCTTTTG
>NW_017032242.1:0-215 GCF_001483705.2 Eufriesea mexicana | reverse complement strand
AGCTGCGCGTCTAATAAACAACGACTGATTTTTAATAATAAAACAGGTTTATTTAAGCTAAAATATTACACTAGGTTTCTATTAACTCACTACGTCTCGACTATATGCATTCTGCTTTGCTCACCCCCTTGCACTCTTATTTAAAGTCTAACCATTCATCGCTCATTTCCCCCGCGAAATTCACTTCGCCCTCCAGTACCTGGACCAGGTACTTC
>NW_017032241.1:0-215 GCF_001483705.2 Eufriesea mexicana | reverse complement strand
CTAATCATTGCATTGCGAACGTTAGGTGATCTATTCATCAAACTATAGCAGGTTATACATTTTATATAGAATTATTCTATTGCAAGTAGATGACTATACCTACCATTTGATTGAGAACGATAGGTGATCTATTCATCAAACTATAACAGATAATAGATTTTGAATAGACTTATTCAATGGTAAGTAGATGGCTATACCTGCCATTGGATTGAGAA
>NW_017032240.1:0-215 GCF_001483705.2 Eufriesea mexicana | reverse complement strand
AATGGATGGATTTATGGATATACGCATGGATGGATGTGTGGATGTATGTGTGGATGTATGGATTGATGGATGGATGGATTGTGGTATGGATGTGTGTATGGATGTATGGATGTATGTATGTATGGATGTGTGTGTGGGTGTACGTATGGACATGTGGATGTGCGTATGGTTGTATATATGGATGGATGGTTTTATGGTTGGACGGATTTATTAAT
>NW_017032239.1:0-215 GCF_001483705.2 Eufriesea mexicana | reverse complement strand
TCATCCATAAAACCATCCATCCATAAATCCATCCATCCATACATACATCCTTTCATACATCCACCCATCCATACATTCTGCCATTCATACATCCATCGATCCATACACCCATATACCAATCCATCCATCCACACACCCACACATCCATTCCACAATCCATTCATACACCCATCCATCCATACAACCATTCATCCATTCATACATCCATACATACA
>NW_017032238.1:0-215 GCF_001483705.2 Eufriesea mexicana | reverse complement strand
ATAGCACTCAAAAAGCATCTTTCCCCCTTACTTATGCGAGGAAGTTAGGTCACCGTGATATTAGTCGAAAATGTCAATAAAATATTATTTTCCAGGAGGATTCTATAGCATGCAATGCCAATAGCAAGCCAATAGAATCGTTCCGCGTTAGTTATGTAAGGAAGTTAACTCTCCACGATATTAGTCGAAAATGTCAATAAAATTGAACTTTCTAG
>NW_017032237.1:0-215 GCF_001483705.2 Eufriesea mexicana | reverse complement strand
GTTAGGTTACGTCAGGTTAGGCTAAGATATCCCTGACTTATACGCTATACACTGTTATACGGTGAATATCTGTGCACTGCATTGTTCCACTAGCATCTGCTTATCTCTAGGGGGCCAGCAATGGCGATCGTGGCGTGTTTGGTTGAGTCATACTACGTTTGAACGGTATGGCTTTGACATTTGCGCTGTACACTGCTAATCGGTCGATACCAGTG
>NW_017032236.1:0-215 GCF_001483705.2 Eufriesea mexicana | reverse complement strand
ATTTTTGTTAGATAAAACTTTTATCATGCAGATCTCATTCGTCTGAATTATTAGAATCCTTTTTCATTATTTTTTAAATTTTATTTCAACATTTTCTCGGGGTTGTGATCCATCGAAAAAGTACAAGGTCGTTACCAGGCACTGGATTATGGCACTTGTCCGCCATTCTTTTTAAACGATCACCCTGGACACCCTTTTGAAGCTCCCTGGACACG
>NW_017032235.1:0-215 GCF_001483705.2 Eufriesea mexicana | reverse complement strand
TGAATGGTTGTATGGATGGATGGATGTATGGATTGTTTGAGGTATGGATGGACGGATGTACGGATGTATGGATGTCTGGACGGATGGATGGAAGGATGTATGGATGTATTGAGGTATGGATGGATGTATGTATGGATGAATGGTCGTATGGTTGGATGTGTGCATGCATGGGTGTATGGATGTACGGATGTACGAATGTATGGATGTACGCATAT
>NW_017032234.1:0-215 GCF_001483705.2 Eufriesea mexicana | reverse complement strand
GCACGCCAACACAATTCTTCCTCATTATTTACACAAGAACGTTAGATCACCACGATATTAGTCTAAAATCTCAATAAAATTGTATTCTCCGGCCAGATTCTATAGCCATGCCGTGGCTATAGCACGCGAATAGTATATTTCATCCTTATATGAGCAAGAGAGTTCGTTCACCACGATATTAGTCGAAAATGTCAATAAAATTGAATTTTGCATCG
>NW_017032233.1:0-215 GCF_001483705.2 Eufriesea mexicana | reverse complement strand
TATTGATAAAACTACGGCGCACCGTATAGTCACTTGTAAATATCTCTAGCCATAACAGTACTACACGCTGATTATTCTGTGGCTGGAATTTATGTAATCCGTGAACAACGTTATTCAACCGTCACTATAATATGTCGATGGCTGTACTCAGCTCTGTGCTGTCAATGGTTAACGTTTCGAGGGATAATGGACCTGCACTTCACGTTCTATAATTG
>NW_017032232.1:0-215 GCF_001483705.2 Eufriesea mexicana | reverse complement strand
ATGGATGTGTGTATGGGTGTGTGTATGCATATGTGGATGTGCGCATGATTGTATGTATGGATGTATGGTAGTATGGATGGACGGATTAATGCATGTATGCATGTGTGGGTGTATGGATGTATATATGTATGGATGTATGGATCGATGCTAGTATGGATGGATGGATGTATGGTTCGATGGATGTATGGATGGCTGGATGTATGGATGGATGGTTG
>NW_017032231.1:0-215 GCF_001483705.2 Eufriesea mexicana | reverse complement strand
GCACTGCAATGCGGCGAGTTTCTGCGCTCTACCGATCCCTAGTATATTCTGCTTGTCCCTGGGAAGGCCAGCAGTAGTGTCCTAGGTACGTTAGTTCCATTTCGGTTACGCGCGACAATGTTACGTTTGGTTAGGTTAGAAAAGGGTAGCTGTGACTTTTGCGACATAGGCTGTTAATCTGTGTACCTCTTGTAGTCAAACATACGCTAACTCAA
>NW_017032230.1:0-215 GCF_001483705.2 Eufriesea mexicana | reverse complement strand
TCTATAAGATGTCATAGCTTGGTGATTAGATCGCCTAACGCCATTAATGCAATGGCAAGTACAGCCATCTACTTGCCAGTGAATATGTCTCTTCAAAATCTATAACCTCTTATAGCTTGGTGAATATATCACATAACGCCTTCAATCCTGTGGCAATTACAGCCATCTTCTTGCCAGAGAGGAGTTCTATTGAAAATGTATAGTCTGTTATAGCT
>NW_017032229.1:0-215 GCF_001483705.2 Eufriesea mexicana | reverse complement strand
GCAGTGGTCCACCACATTGCAGTGAAGAGCGCAAAAGCATAAGGAATCCTAAATTAACGTGTCGAAGCCTGACCCAACCGAACTTAGCATTGGCCAATACTACGCGCCGCGACCACTGCTCCTGGCCACCCCTAATTCAAGCAGGATGTAG
Source organism: Eufriesea mexicana (assembly GCF_001483705.2). NCBI lineage: Eukaryota > Metazoa > Arthropoda > Insecta > Hymenoptera > Apidae > Eufriesea > Eufriesea mexicana. The sequence continues at coordinate 64 of NW_017032229.1, read as the reverse complement.
CAGAGCACAGTAGATCCCTGAAATCCACCGCATTGCAGTGTACATCACAAAGGTCAAAGGCATC
>NW_017032228.1:0-215 GCF_001483705.2 Eufriesea mexicana | reverse complement strand
TAGCAGATTATAGACTTTGAATAGACCTATTCTCTGGCATGTAGATAGCCGTACCTGCAATTCGATTGAAGGCGTTAGGCGACCTATCCTCCAAGCTATAACGGGTTATAGATTTTCAATAGACCTATTCTCTGGCAAGTAGATGGCTCTAGTTGCCATTGGTTGAAGGCGTTATGCGACCTATTCACCAAGCTACAACGGACTATAGATTTTGA
>NW_017032227.1:0-215 GCF_001483705.2 Eufriesea mexicana | reverse complement strand
GATGACATTTTCGAATAATATCATGGTGAGCAAACTTTCTTGCATGAATAAGTAGGAAAGATAATATTGGCTTGCTATAACAATTGCAATGCAATGGAGACTGACTGGATATACCATTTTCATTGATGTTTTCGACTAATATCGCTGTGAGTAAGCTTTCTTGCATAAATAAGGAGGAACGGTCATTTTGGGGCGCTGCAGCCATTGCAATGCGA
>NW_017032226.1:0-215 GCF_001483705.2 Eufriesea mexicana | reverse complement strand
AATTGAGTTTCCCATCAAGATTCTATAGCATTGCAATGGCAATAGCACGCCGATAGAATCTTTATACCTTATTTATGCAAGAACGGTAGCTCAACACGGTATTAGTCGAAAATGTCAATAACATTTTGTTTTTCTGCCAGATTCTATAGCATTGAAGTGCCTATAGCACGCCAACAGAACCTTTCCTCCTTATTTATGCAAGAGACTTAGCTCAC
>NW_017032225.1:0-215 GCF_001483705.2 Eufriesea mexicana | reverse complement strand
TCAGGTAAGGCCGGTTAAAGTCAGGACAGGTCAGGTCAGCTCAGGTCAGCTCAGGTCAGATCAATCAGGTCAGGTCACGTCAGGTCAGCTCAGGTCGGGTCAGGTAATGTCATGTCATGTCTGTTCAGGTCACGTCAGGAGATGTCACGTCCGGCCAGGTCAGGCCAGGTCAGGTCAGGTCAGGTTATGTCAGGTCAGGTCAGGTCAGGTCAGGT
>NW_017032224.1:0-215 GCF_001483705.2 Eufriesea mexicana | reverse complement strand
TTCAATACAAGGCCAAGTACAGCCATCTACTTGCCAGAGAATTAGTCTATTCAAAATTTATAATCCGATATAGCTTGGAGAATAGGTCGCCTATCGTCGTCAAACAATGGCAAGTACAGCCATCTACTTGCCAGAGAATTGGTCTATTCGACATCTATAACCTGTTATAGCTTGGTGAATAGATCGCCTAACGCCTTCAATACAATGGCAAGTAC
>NW_017032223.1:0-215 GCF_001483705.2 Eufriesea mexicana | reverse complement strand
CAGTATGTCCTCTTTGGCTCTGTGCAGGGTAACAATAGCGGTCTCCGCACGTTAGGTTGAGCCGGGCTGTGTTTGATTATGTCCTGTTGGCTTCGGTTGGGCTCGGGTAGCTTTGACTTTTACGATATACACAGCGATTATATGGATATCTACATTCTACTCCCCATTGGCCCGTTCCGCTTGACTATGTGGAGGTCAGCAGTAGTGGTTGCAGC
>NW_017032222.1:0-215 GCF_001483705.2 Eufriesea mexicana | reverse complement strand
GGCCTAGCTCAACATAACGTGCCCAGACCACAATTGCTGTCCTCCCGAGAGCCAGGCGGAACAAATTATAGGTGAGTATAGCGCAGAAAATCATAGAATCTCACTGAACAGCAGAAGAGTCAAAGCTAGCATATCCCAGTCTAAGCAAACGCAACATAGCCGAGAGTAGCATAACTCAAAATAGTGTGCCGAGCCCACCACTGCTTCTCTGCCCA
>NW_017032221.1:0-215 GCF_001483705.2 Eufriesea mexicana | reverse complement strand
TGGATGTATGGTTGGACGGATGTACGGTTGGATGGATGAATGGATGCATGGATGCATGGATGTTTGTATTTATGAATGTATGGATGTGTGGATGTATGGATGTGTGGATGAATTGGCGTACGAAAGTATGGATGTACGGTTGTGTGGATATGTGTATGTATATATGTATGGATGTATGGATGGAAGGATGTATGTATTCATGAATGTATGGATGT
>NW_017032220.1:0-215 GCF_001483705.2 Eufriesea mexicana | reverse complement strand
CATAACCAACCCAACCTTACGTAGAATAACTCTGCATAAGGTGACGAAACTACTATTGCTGCCCTTCCCCGAGCCAAAATCAGCAAACCAGATCGCAGTGGAGAGCAGAAATTCAACGCATTTCAGTGTACAGCACAAAAGTCGCAGCTATGCTAGCATAACCTAGCCATACGCAACATGAACAAACGTAACCTATCCCGAACTAACGTTCCAAG
>NW_017032219.1:0-215 GCF_001483705.2 Eufriesea mexicana | reverse complement strand
AAATCCTGTGGTCTGGGGAATAAAGGTGAATAGATCTGTGTTCCTCCAAGGTGGAAATTGGTTAGGAAATTATTGAAAATAAAACTGCAGGTATCCCTCGATGTGGAAACGATAGACGTAGAGCTAAATAGTATAGCGTGTGTCTTTAAGTTGTCCAATTCTTAAGGGAAAATAAATTAAGTAATGGATCAGATGTAAAAGATACATTAGGCTGC
>NW_017032218.1:0-215 GCF_001483705.2 Eufriesea mexicana | reverse complement strand
CTTGCTGGCCACGATATTATTCGAAAATACAATAAAATTGAAATTTCCAGCCCGATTCTGCCGGACTGCAATGGCTATTGCAGGCCAAAAGTATCTTTCCTCCTTACTTATGCAAGAAAGTTGGCTCACCACGATATTAGCCGAAAATGTCCATAAAATTGAATTTTCCAGCAAGATTCTATGGCATTGCAATGGATGTAGAACGCCAATAGAAT
>NW_017032217.1:0-215 GCF_001483705.2 Eufriesea mexicana | reverse complement strand
GGTAGAAGCAAATCCAACGAGACCCCTATTCGAGATAACTTTCCGTTTGAAATGTATCGTATTTTCAAAGATAGCTGCTTTGCAATTGGATCTGCGCAGAGGGAGACAACCTGCAATCATCTATCCTTCATGCTGAAACAATCTTTCAACCTTTCGAGGGATTATCAATTTGTGAAAAATGAATAGGAAAATTCGCTTCCTTCTTGATTCATCCG
>NW_017032216.1:0-215 GCF_001483705.2 Eufriesea mexicana | reverse complement strand
CCACCATTGATGGCACTCCCAGAGCAAAGCTGAATATATTAGAGAGTAGTCGAGCGCGAAAATGCTCCGAGTAGCAGTTTATATCGCAGAAGTCTTAGCTTGACCCTCCAAACCTGAATAATCGTAACGTAACTAAACGTAACATAACACAATGTAACGTGCCGCGACCGCTATTGCTGGCGTCCACAGAGACAAGTAGAACATACTAGAGGACA
>NW_017032215.1:0-215 GCF_001483705.2 Eufriesea mexicana | reverse complement strand
GATTCTGCTATCCTAACCTCAGCAGAAGTAACAAATCCAAACGTAGCTTAAATTAACCTAACGCGCCGTGACCACTATTGCTGGCCTCCTCATATCCGAGTAGAATATACTACAGCACACTGGAGCGCAGATGCCCACCGTATAGTAGTGTCCAGCACAAAAGTCGGGGATAACCTAACCTAACCTGGTATAACCTAACCTAACCAAACGTAGCA
>NW_017032214.1:0-215 GCF_001483705.2 Eufriesea mexicana | reverse complement strand
CATGTCCGGTAAGGTCAGGCCAGGACAGATCATGTCTTCTCAGGTCAGGTCAGCTCAGGTCAGTACACTTCAGATCAGATCATGTCAAGTCAGGTCAAGTTAGGTACGGTCAGGCCAGGCAAGGATGGGTCTGGTCAGGTCAGGTCAGGTCCGGTCAGGTCAGTCAAGACAGGTCAGGTCAGGTCAGGTCAGGTCAGGTCAGATCAGTCAGGTCA
>NW_017032213.1:0-215 GCF_001483705.2 Eufriesea mexicana | reverse complement strand
CTTTGAGCTTACGATAATTATAATCGTACTTGTATAGTTAGTAAGGAGCCATTGGTAAGAAACTCTCGACGGGGACTGCGATGACCAAACGATAACGAGTTGGAGGTGAAAGGATGGAAAAATAGGTAGGAAATTTTTTCTCATTTTTCAACCACTCGTGTAAATGTATTTTCCAATGTCCACGACGGCAGGCCATCCGAGATGCAGGCGTTTGG
>NW_017032212.1:0-215 GCF_001483705.2 Eufriesea mexicana | reverse complement strand
ATAGCACGCCAATAGAATCTTTCCTCGTTATTTATCCAAGAAAGTAAGCTCACCACGATAATATACGAAAATGATAAGAAAATTGAATTTTCCAGACACATTCTATATAATTGCAATGGCTATAGCACGCCAATAGAATCTTACCTGCTTAATTATGCAAGAAAGTTAGATCACCACGATATTAGCCGAAAAAAACAATGAAATTGAATTTTCGT
>NW_017032211.1:0-215 GCF_001483705.2 Eufriesea mexicana | reverse complement strand
TCGAGAGGCGACCCTCAGTCATCATTTAAAGATCGGCGTTAATTAATATATCAAATTTAAAATTACCTAACGATGTGTGGAATAACGAAGAAAAATAATTCCATGTCTTAATTTGCATATGATTTCTCATTTACCATTTTAAAAATATCGTTGACTCTGTGATAGAAAGTCTTCGAATTGCTATTTTTCTGTAACGAAAAAGTCGTCGAATGGGA
>NW_017032210.1:0-215 GCF_001483705.2 Eufriesea mexicana | reverse complement strand
GGCTAGCTTTGACTTTTGTTACATGCACTGCTATTCGGTAGATTTCGGCTCTCGAATATGACCCGACTTGTTCAGCTTGGCTCTAGGAACGACAGCAATATATCTCTTGTCAGGTCATGCCGTGCTAGGGATCGTTTGCTTGGGTTATGTTCGGAGAGGTTAGGTCAGGATATATTTGACGTTTGTGCTACACACTGAAGCGCCGCAGATATCTG
>NW_017032209.1:0-215 GCF_001483705.2 Eufriesea mexicana | reverse complement strand
CGGATATGTAATGAAGAAATGATTAATTCGTGAATTTATTTATGAAACAAAATGACTTTATTGATATCGAGATTACTATTGGACGATTTAATTATTTTTAAGCAATTTTTACTTTCGTTTTGAAATTGTAACTCGTTATTTTTTTCCCTTGTCAGAAGTAACACTGATTTTGTAATTATTTTTAGTATTGATATTTTATTAATGTTTCGAGTGAA
>NW_017032208.1:0-215 GCF_001483705.2 Eufriesea mexicana | reverse complement strand
CCAGAATGAACACGTGAAGTTTTATTTCTCAACCAACCGGTTAATAATTTTTGTTTCGAAACTATTGCTTGAACATAATCGAACTCAATACTCTGGTAATTAATCTTGACACTGGTACTTAATGGCGTGCTTAGTTAAAAGCCTTTAGGTTAAATCCATTTCTTCACCGGAAAAATTGCTCCCACCTTTAACTTTCAAATATAAACTACATACCT
>NW_017032207.1:0-215 GCF_001483705.2 Eufriesea mexicana | reverse complement strand
CGTCTTCCAAAAAATTTCTTCGCTGTATCCAGCTGAGTTCAATTCTGCAGTCACTATGTATCTATCCAAGTATCACCGCACAATAAACTGGATATAATCGATACGCCAACAGCATCCTCTACATAGATTTATAGTAAGGTTACAGTGAATGAGTGGCAATAAGGCTTATCGAAATTTTGATCTTAACTTGGTCTAGTTGAGCAAAGGATGGTGAA
>NW_017032206.1:0-215 GCF_001483705.2 Eufriesea mexicana | reverse complement strand
TAATTGTAAGTAGAATAGTTAGGTTCGGATTAGGGAGCCGACTACTCAAATCGTGTTTTTAAGTACACCCGTTATACGCGGCCATTGCCGACCGACTCGATGTATTTACAGAAACTATAAACAATCGACTAAATGCTCTCATACATGCTATCACAGACATGTAGCTATAGGCAATATTCTATATTAGTATTCTAGTATTATATGAGCCGTTCACT
>NW_017032205.1:0-215 GCF_001483705.2 Eufriesea mexicana | reverse complement strand
TACCTATGCGAGAAAGTTAACTCACCACGATATTAACCGAAAATCTCAATAAAACTGAATTTTACAACCACAGTCTTCATCATTGCAATGTCTACAGCGCGCCAATAGAATCTACACTGCTTATTTAGGCATAAAAAACACCTCACCACGAGAATAGTCGAAACTGATAATAGTATTGAACTTTCCTGCCAGATTCTATAGCATTGCAAAGCCTA
>NW_017032204.1:0-215 GCF_001483705.2 Eufriesea mexicana | reverse complement strand
AAGACGTTATGCGACCTGTTCACCAAGCTATAACAGATTTTAAATTTTGAATAGGCCTATTTTGTGGCAAGTAGATGTCTGCACTTGCCAATGGATTGAAGGCGTTATGCGATCTATTCACCAGGCGATAAGAGGTTATAGATTTTGAATAACCCAATTCTCGGGCAAGTAGATGGCTGTACTTGCCATTGGTTGAAGACGTTAGGTTACCTATT
>NW_017032203.1:0-215 GCF_001483705.2 Eufriesea mexicana | reverse complement strand
ATTCGCCGAGAAATCCGAGGGAATTTTCTTCGAGCCAGTGACCGGAAGTGGAGCCAAACTCCATGCTTTAATTAACACTCGATCCCTACCATCGATAAACCTCGTCTCGTTATCCCGAGTAGATTAGAACCTGGACTGAACTTCAAGGCCACGTTCCACTTCGCGTTATCTGCATCGAGATGGCCTCGTGGATGAGCGTACAAGCGCCTGGCCAT
>NW_017032202.1:0-215 GCF_001483705.2 Eufriesea mexicana | reverse complement strand
AAAATGCCACGAATGGCAGTGTACATCTCAAAAGTTAATGCTACCCCATCCTTATATACCCAAACCTTTTTTCCACGAAGGGGAAGTCTTCCGCAGATACCCGGAACCCATAGGGGAGGGGCGGTGTTATGTGGGATGCTTACCCACTAAAGCCCCCTCGACGGCCAGCCCTTCGCATTTCGGTGCTCCCTGGACATCGCGGCGACGCAATTGCC
>NW_017032201.1:0-215 GCF_001483705.2 Eufriesea mexicana | reverse complement strand
TTGACATTTTCGACTAATATCGTGGTGAGCTAACTTTCTTGCATAAGTAAGGAGGAATGATCCCTTTGGAATGCTATAGCCATTGCAATGATATTGAATGTGGCTGGAAAATGCAATTTTAATAAAATTTTTTACTAATATCGTGGTGAGCCAACTTTCTTGCATAAATAAGAATGGAAGATTCAATTGGCGCGCTATAGCCATTGCAATGCTGT
>NW_017032200.1:0-215 GCF_001483705.2 Eufriesea mexicana | reverse complement strand
GTCACCACGATATTAGCCGAAAACGTCAATAAAATTGAATTTTCCAGACAGATTCTATAGAATTGCAATGACTATACCACGCCAATAGCATGTTCCTTCCTTATTTATGCAACAAAGTTAGCTCACCACGATATTTGTCGAAAATGTCAATGAAATTGAATTTTGCACTCAGATTATATAGAATTGCAATGGCTATAGCATGCCTATAGTATCTT
>NW_017032199.1:0-215 GCF_001483705.2 Eufriesea mexicana | reverse complement strand
CTGCGTTCGCCTATGCTCTGTTGGCTGGGGCTAGGTTTAGGCAGTTTTGATGTTTCTGACATATACGGCGATTCTATGGATTTCTGCGTTGTGCTCTCCACCAATGTGTTCTGCTTGGCCCTGCGGAGGCCAGCAATGGTGGTTGCGGCACATTAGTTTGTGTTATGTTACGTTCGGTTATTTTACGACTTGTAAGGTTAGGAGGGGATGGTTTT
>NW_017032198.1:0-215 GCF_001483705.2 Eufriesea mexicana | reverse complement strand
ATGTATTTATGGATTTGTGTATGCATGTGTGGATGGATGTATGGGTAGGTGAATGGATGTATGAATGGATGGATGTGGAGGCGGGTGGATGTGTGCATGGACCTATGCGCGGGTGGAAGGATGTATGGATGGATGTACGGATGGATGCATGGTTGTACGTATGGACGTATGTATGGATGTATTTATGGATGTATCTATGGTTGTATGTATTTATG
>NW_017032197.1:0-215 GCF_001483705.2 Eufriesea mexicana | reverse complement strand
AGTAACCTAACCCAGCGTAACGTGCCGACACCGCTATTACTGACCTACCGAGAGCAAAGCAGAATATACTAGAGTTCCCGGGGCCTGAGGAATCAGCCGCGCTGAAGTGCAAAGCACAGAAGCCAATGATATCCTATCCTAACCTGACATAACCTTACCTAGCAAAACGTAACTGAACTCAAACTAACGTGCCTAGACAGCTATTGCTGCTCTGC
>NW_017032196.1:0-215 GCF_001483705.2 Eufriesea mexicana | reverse complement strand
CAGTGAGGTAATGGTATAAAATAGCTAGAATAGAAATTTAATATGACGAGGATTTGTAATGTTGAAGAGGGGGATAGAATTAAAAATATGTGGTTGCTCGCATCGGTGCTGAAATTGTTATAAAATTTCTTTGCAACAAAACTATATTTATTTGTGATATAATTAGTACACTACTGGGTACTCGCGTATAGAGTATACATATAATGGTAATGGTA
>NW_017032195.1:0-215 GCF_001483705.2 Eufriesea mexicana | reverse complement strand
AGTGCTCTAATATTCTCAGCTTGGCACTGGGAACGCCAGCAATGGTGGTCGCGGCACGTTATACTGAGTTATGTTGCGTTCGGTTATGTTGCAATTGATTAGGTTGGGAGAGGGTAGCTCTGAGTTTAGTACTGTAGTCTCTTATTTGTTTAATCAGTGCCACATACAGTGCCCTAAAATTTGCAGGTTGGCTCAGGAAAGGCCACCAATCTTGG
>NW_017032194.1:0-215 GCF_001483705.2 Eufriesea mexicana | reverse complement strand
CCCTGGAGAGGGCAGCAATAGCGGCCTCGGCACGTTAATTTGAGTTAGGCTACCTTTGGCTATATTCTGTTGGTTTTGGATAAATTTGGGTACCTTTGGCTTATCTGATATACACTGCGATTCTATTGATTTCAGCGTTCTACTCTAAACTTATGTGATCTGCTTGGCCCTGGGGTGGACAGCTGTAGCGGCTGCGGCACGTTAGGTTGTGTTAA
>NW_017032193.1:0-215 GCF_001483705.2 Eufriesea mexicana | reverse complement strand
CAGGTGAGGTCAGGCCAAGCAAGGTCGGGGCTGGTCAGGTCAGGTCAGGCCAGGTCAGGTCAGATCAGGTCAGGTCAAGTCAGGTGTGTTCATGTCAGGTCAGGTCCGGCCAGGCCATGCAAGTTCAGGTCAACTTGGATCAGGTCATGTCTGGTCAGGCCAGGTCAGGTCATGTCAGGTCAGGCCTGGTCAGGTCAGGTCAGGTCAGTCAGGAC
>NW_017032192.1:0-215 GCF_001483705.2 Eufriesea mexicana | reverse complement strand
TGTATGGATGGAGGTATGTATGGATGGATCGAAGTATGGATGAATGGATGTATGTATGTATGGCTGTATAGATGTGTGAGTGGATGAATGGATGGTTGGATGGACGGAAGAATGAATATATGGATGGTTGGATGAACGGATGCGTGGATGGGTGGATGGGTGTATGGATGAATGGGTGGATGGTTGGATGTATGTTTGGATGGATGGATGTATGG
>NW_017032191.1:0-215 GCF_001483705.2 Eufriesea mexicana | reverse complement strand
CGATCTATTCACCAAGCTATAACAGGTTATAGATTTTGAACAGACCTATTCTCTGGCATGAAGTTGGATGTACTTGCCATTGGATTCAAGACGATATGCTATCTATTCACCAAGCTATAGCAGCCTATAGATTTTCAGTAAACATATTCTCTGGCAAGAAAATTGCTGTACTTGCCATTGTATATATGGCGTTGGGCGAACTATTCACCAAGCTA
>NW_017032190.1:0-215 GCF_001483705.2 Eufriesea mexicana | reverse complement strand
TTTTCGACTAATATCGTGGTGAGCTGACTTTCTTGCATAATTAAGGAAGAAATATCCTATTGTGGTGCTATAGCCAATGCAGTGCTATAGAATCTGGGTGGAAAATTCTCTTTTATTTACATTTTCGACTAATATCGTGGTGAGCTAACCTACTTGCATAAATAAGGAGGAAATATCGTATTGGCGTGCTATAGTCATGGCAAAGGTATAGAATC
>NW_017032189.1:0-215 GCF_001483705.2 Eufriesea mexicana | reverse complement strand
GTAGGTGGCAGATATCCAATGGATAGCAGTGAACAACACAAAAGTTAATGCCAAACTTATCAAGCTTAGCCTAAGCCAACATAACCGAACGTGTCCTGACGATAAATGAAGTGCCGAGACAACCATTGCTGTAGCTCGCAGAGCTAAGCACCACATACTTGAGCACAGTAGAGCGCAGAAATCCACCGAATAACAGCGTACAGCACAAAAGTCAA
>NW_017032188.1:0-215 GCF_001483705.2 Eufriesea mexicana | reverse complement strand
AGCTCAGAAATTCACCGAGTCGCATTGTATCGCGCAAAAGTTAGTTTTATCCTATCCTAACCTAGCCAACCGTAACATAAACATACGTAACAATACTAAACCCAACGCGCCGAGACCACTATTGCTGGCCTCCACAGAGACCTCCAATATACACAGGCGCGCAGTAGACAGCGGAAATCCGGCGCATTGTACTGTGTGGCACATAAGTCAGAGCT
>NW_017032187.1:0-215 GCF_001483705.2 Eufriesea mexicana | reverse complement strand
TGCTATAGCTTGGTGAATAGGTCGCCTAACGCCTTCAATCCAATGGCAGGTACAGCCATCAACATGCCAGAGAATTCTTCTATTGAAAATCTATAGCCTGCTATACCTTGGTGAATAGATCGCCTAACGCCTCCAATTCAATGGCAAGTACTGCCACCTACTTGCCAGAGAATAGTTCTATTCAAAATCTATATCCTGTTATATCTTGGTGAACA
>NW_017032186.1:0-215 GCF_001483705.2 Eufriesea mexicana | reverse complement strand
CATTCCACACTGACCCATTCACCAGAAAAACATAGAAAAAGCCCCCACAAGTCCAAAGATTCACACCGACTAATTCATCAGAAGATTCAAGAAGAGAAATTCTCAAAAATTTTCAGAGAACATTCCATACCCACAAATTCATCAGAAAATTCAAAAAAAAAAACCCTCACAGGCCCAAAGATCATTCCACGCCGAACAATTCACCAAAAAATTAA
>NW_017032185.1:0-215 GCF_001483705.2 Eufriesea mexicana | reverse complement strand
ATGTATAAAAGCTAGGGAATACGTGAAACGATCGATATGACAAATGCGTCAGTATCTATAATACTCTTCCCAGAGACAACATTTTAATACAAATAATAACAATAATAATCGCGAGAAAACAAAGAAATATATTGTAAGTTAAAAATTTAATTATTTCCAAATTAAATACAAGTTGTCCCATACTCCAATTTTATTTCACCTAAATAAATCGTCTT
>NW_017032184.1:0-215 GCF_001483705.2 Eufriesea mexicana | reverse complement strand
ATATTTCTTCCTTATTTATGCAAGAAAGTTAGCACACTACGATATTAGTCGATAATTTCAATAGAATTTAATTTTCCAGCCAGATTCTTTAGCATCGCAATGACTATAGCGCGACAGTAGAATCCTTCCTCCTTATATATCCTAGAAAGCTAGATCACCAAAATATTAGCCGAAAATGTAAATAAAATTTAATTGTCCAGACAGATTCTGTAGCA
>NW_017032183.1:0-215 GCF_001483705.2 Eufriesea mexicana | reverse complement strand
TCCTAGCCTAACCTAACCAAACATAAAAAAACCAAACGTATCCTTACACAACCAAATGTGCCTTGACAACCATTGCTGACATGCTCAGAGGAAATCAGGACGTATTAGAGTAGAGTAGGGCGCTGAAATCCATAGAGTCTCAGTGTACATGAGAAAGGTAAAGAATGTCCAAATCTAACACACAAGAACGTAACCTACCCTGACGTAGCCAAACT
>NW_017032182.1:0-215 GCF_001483705.2 Eufriesea mexicana | reverse complement strand
GGCTATGCTTGGCTATGTTCCGTTGGTTTCGGTTAGGTATGGGTAGCTTTGATTTTTCTGATAGACACTGCGATTCTATGGATTACTGTCTTCTCATCTTCACTTATGTGTCCTGCTTTGCTCAAGGGAGGACAGCGGTAGTATTCGCGGCACCATACGTTGTATCAGGCTACGATAGGTTTGCTTGGGTTATAATATGTTTCGTTAAGCAAGCT
>NW_017032181.1:0-215 GCF_001483705.2 Eufriesea mexicana | reverse complement strand
ACTAAGGAGGAAAGATACTTTTTGCGTGCTGCAGCCATTGCAGTGCTGCAGAATCGTGCTGTAAAGTTCAATTTTATTGACATTGTCGACTAATATCGTGATGAGTTACCTTTCTTGCATAAATAAGGAGGAAAGATTCTATTGGCGTGCTGTAGGCATTGCAATGCTCTAGAAGCTGGATGGAAAATTCAATTTTATTGACATTTTCGACTAAT
>NW_017032180.1:0-215 GCF_001483705.2 Eufriesea mexicana | reverse complement strand
ATAGCATTGCAATGTCTATAGCATACCAACAGAATGTTTCCACCTGATTTATGGAAGAAAGTCTGCTCACCTCCATATTGGACGAAAATGTCAATAAAAATGATTTTTACAACCAGATTCTTTGGCATTGCAATGGCAATAGCACGCCAATGGTATCTTTCCGCCTTATTTACGCATGAAAGATAGCTAACCACGATATTAGTCGAAAATGTCAA
>NW_017032179.1:0-215 GCF_001483705.2 Eufriesea mexicana | reverse complement strand
AGGTATGGATGGACGGATCTACGGAAGTATGGATGTATGGATGCATATATGTATGGATGTATGTATGGATACATGTATCGAGTGATGGACTTACGAATGGATGGATTTATGGATGTATGGATGTGGGAATGTATGGATGAATGGATATACGGATGGATGGATAGGTGTATGGATCGGTGGATGTTTGGTTGGGTGGTTGTATGGATGGGTGAATG
>NW_017032178.1:0-215 GCF_001483705.2 Eufriesea mexicana | reverse complement strand
CACCGAAGGGTCAAGCAGATTAGAGTAGAGCACAGTGGTGAGCAGGAATCCACCGAATATCTGCGTATAGCACGAAAGCCATAGCTACACTATCCTAACAATGCCTAATCTATCATAGCCAAACGTAGAGTAACTACACCTTAAGTGCCGCAACCACTATTGCCCGCCTCCCCATAGGGAAGCAGACTATGATAGAGCACAGTAGAGCACAGAAG
>NW_017032177.1:0-215 GCF_001483705.2 Eufriesea mexicana | reverse complement strand
GTCATGTCACGTCAGGTCAGGTCAGGTCAGGTCAGTTAGTTCATGTCAGGTCAGGGCAGGCCTTGGCAGGTCGGGTCAGGTGATGTCAGGTCAGATCGGGTCATGTCCGGTCAGGTCAGGTCAGTTCAGCTAATGTCAGGTCCGGTCAGGTAAGGTCAGGTCAGTCAGTTCATGTCATGTCAGTGCAGGTCAGGACAGGCCAGGTTAGGTCAGGT
>NW_017032176.1:0-215 GCF_001483705.2 Eufriesea mexicana | reverse complement strand
AACGCAAAAGTCAAAGTTACATTGCCCAAACCTAACCAAACGTAACATAACCGAGCGTAACATGCCTCAACCTAACGCGCCTACGCCACTATTACTGAACTCCCCAGAGCCAAGAGGGATATTCCAGTGCAAAGTACATCGCAGAAATTCGACGCATTGAAGTGTGAAGCAGGAAAGCAAAAGACATCCTAACCTAACCTGACCTAACCTAACGT
>NW_017032175.1:0-215 GCF_001483705.2 Eufriesea mexicana | reverse complement strand
AGAAAATATTACAGCATACTGGAGAGCAGAAGTCTACCGAATAGCAGTGTATAGCACATCATTCAAATCTGCCCTGTCCTAATATATCCAAACTAAACAATGCCGAACGTAACATAGCGCAACCTAACGTACCTCGACCACTATTGCCGACTTCCCCAGATTCGAGCCGACGTTACTAGAAGACAGTAGGGCGCATGAGACCATAGAATCGCAGT
>NW_017032174.1:0-215 GCF_001483705.2 Eufriesea mexicana | reverse complement strand
CCTTCCACTCGTGCGTCTATCATTCGACACATCCATCCACCCATACATCCATACATACTTACAGCCATACAACCATACATTCATGCATCCAAACACCTGTACATCAATGCATTCATCCGTCCATATATCCTGCCATTCACACATATATCCACCCAAACATCCATTCATCCACACAAACATACATCCACAAATCCATACATCCGAACATATATACA
>NW_017032173.1:0-215 GCF_001483705.2 Eufriesea mexicana | reverse complement strand
CTTTTTCGGTGTACCTCGCAAGTATATGCCTACCTATGATACAATACGTCAGATCCGTTTTAAGCACTTGTGGTGGCAAGAAATTCACTGACGCGTGTGTCAGAACGGTCTAGTGTTTCGTAACAATTGCCTAACGACGTGTGTACCACGTTGTTGGCGATTTTGTGACAAAGCATTACGACGTGCGTGACACGTCTGTCCAGCGCAAGTGGTTA
>NW_017032172.1:0-215 GCF_001483705.2 Eufriesea mexicana | reverse complement strand
GGCTCGAAACTTCAATTTCATTTACATTTACGACTAATATCGTGGTGAGCTAACTTTCTTGCAAGAAATAAGGAGGAAGAATTCTATTGGCGTGCTTTAGCCATTGCAATTTTATTGAATCTGTCTGGAAAATTCAATTTTACTAACATCTGCGACAAATCTCGTCGTGATGTAACTTTCTTGAATAAATACGGAGGAAAGATACTGTTGACGAA
>NW_017032171.1:0-215 GCF_001483705.2 Eufriesea mexicana | reverse complement strand
TATGTTAGGTATGGTCATATCAGGTTACGATATGATAGACCTTTGCCCAACACACTGCTATTTGGTGGCGGTATGCACTCTACTGTGCTCCAGTACATTGTGCTTGACTCTGGGGAGGCCTGCAATAGTGGTCGTGGCACGATAGGCTTTGCTAGGCTACGTTTGGTAATGTTGTGGTTTGTTAGGTTGGGACAGGAAAGCTTTGGCTATTGCGT
>NW_017032170.1:0-215 GCF_001483705.2 Eufriesea mexicana | reverse complement strand
CCTCTACTGAGCTCTAGTGTATCCAGCTTGGCTATGTGGAGGGCAGCGGTATTGGACTCGGCACGCTAGTCTGCATTAAGAAACGTTCGTTTGTTCTACGTTTGGCTAGGTTAGCATATTGTTGCTTAGCTTCTTGTGCTATACACGGCTGGCCGGAGGAATTCTGTGCTCTTCATTGGTGTACTACGCTCTGCCCGGCTTTCGGGATGCCAGCA
>NW_017032169.1:0-215 GCF_001483705.2 Eufriesea mexicana | reverse complement strand
CGCTATTGCTGACCTCCGTAGTGACAAGCAGAATTTACTAGAGCACAGTAGAGCGCAGAAACCGCCGGACTGCTGTGAGCAGCACTAATGCCGTAGATATGATATCCTTACCTCGCCTAACTTAACATAACCGAACGTAGCGTAACTCTACGTTACGTGCCGCGACCACTGCACCTGGCCTCCGCAGAGCCAAACAGAATGTGGTAGAGTAGAGT
>NW_017032168.1:0-215 GCF_001483705.2 Eufriesea mexicana | reverse complement strand
TCCAGCCAGATTCTAAAGCATTGCGGCGGCTGTAGCAAGCGAATTGAATCTTTCCTCCTTATACATGCAAGAAAGTTAGCTAACCGCGAGATTAGTCGAAAATGTCAACAAAATTGTATTTTCCAGCCAGATTCTACAGGACTGCAATGACCATAGCTCGCCAATAGAATCTCTCCTCCTTATATACGCAAGCAAGTTAACTCACCACAATATTA
>NW_017032167.1:0-215 GCF_001483705.2 Eufriesea mexicana | reverse complement strand
ACTCTAAATTCCTGCACTCTACTGGCGTCGCTGTAAAGAGATTAGTAATCTGCAGTGCGATACGCGGTTTTCTTCCTTTCGAAGATATAAGACGAGAGAGCGACTGTTTATAATTTCCTTTCCTTCCCCAAGCAAAGTTTTCAGCTTCGTACAGAGTTTCACTATGATATGAGCACATAATGGTGATACATAGAAAAATTTTAGTGGTGCATAAA
>NW_017032166.1:0-215 GCF_001483705.2 Eufriesea mexicana | reverse complement strand
GTCGCGGCGCGTTAGTTTTGATTAGATTACGTTTGCTTAGGTTAGTTTAGTTTGGGTTTGGTCATGGCAGTTCTGACTTATGTGCTCTAAATTGATATTTTATGCACCTTGGTGCTCTGCTGTGCTCTATTGTATGCCGCACATCTTTGGGGAAGCCAGAAATAGTGGCCACGGCACGTTAGGTTTAGTTATTCTAAGTTTGGTTAGGTTAGGTT
>NW_017032165.1:0-215 GCF_001483705.2 Eufriesea mexicana | reverse complement strand
AGCATATTTCAGCCTAGCAGAGGACATCAGAGCACAGTAGAGCGCCGAAATTCACCGAACAGCCGTGTATATCACAAAAGTCCAAGCTAACCTATCCTAACCTTACGAAACGTAACATAAACAAACGCTACCTAGCACAGACAAACGTGCATAGACCAATACGTCTCTGCTCCCCATAGCCACGCAGAATATACTGGAGCATAGCAGCGAGCAGA
>NW_017032164.1:0-215 GCF_001483705.2 Eufriesea mexicana | reverse complement strand
GCGCATAAGCCATAGATATCCCAGCCTACCCAACCGAAGCCAAACAAAGCCTAACGTAATACATCTCGACCTGACGAGACGCGACCATTATTGCTGGCCACCCCTTGGCCACGGAAAACATATTACAGTGGGTGGTGCGCAGAAATACACACGATCGCTGTGTATAGCGGGAAAGTCAAGGCAATCCAAACCTAGCCCGAAGCAACAGAACGAAG
>NW_017032163.1:0-215 GCF_001483705.2 Eufriesea mexicana | reverse complement strand
ATACTTTGCTCGTCATTCGGGAGGTGAGCAATAGTGGTCGTGGCACGTTAGGTTGTGTTTGTTTTATCAGGTAGGGATACGTTAGTTCGGGTTAGGTTTGGTTACCTTTGACTTTTCTGCTCTACACTGCGATTATATGGGCCAATGCGCTCTACTCTACTCTAATATGGTCTGCTAGTCTTTTGGGAGGCCAGCAATAGTGGTATCGGACTGAT
>NW_017032162.1:0-215 GCF_001483705.2 Eufriesea mexicana | reverse complement strand
ATTAGGCGAAAATGTCAATAAAATTTTATTTACCAGGAGGATTCTAAAACATGCAAGGCCTATAGCACGAGAATAGAATCCATCCGCCTTGTTTATGCAAGAAAGTTAACTCACACCGATATTAGTCGAAAATTTCAATAAAAGTGAATTTGCCAGCCAGATTCTCTAGCATTGCGACGGCTATAGCACGCCAATTGAATCTTTCCTGCTTATTT
>NW_017032161.1:0-215 GCF_001483705.2 Eufriesea mexicana | reverse complement strand
ATTGATGTACAGGTGAATGGATGCATGAGTGTATGGATGTATAGATGTATGTACGGATGTTTGGGTGGATGTATGTATGAATGTATGCATGAATGTAAGTATGGTTGTATGTACGGATGTATGCCTGTGTGTGTGTATGGATGTTTTTATGGATATATGTATGGATGTATGTGTGGTTGTATCTAAGTATGTATGTATGGATGTATGTGTGAATG
>NW_017032160.1:0-215 GCF_001483705.2 Eufriesea mexicana | reverse complement strand
GTGGTCTCGGCATGTTAGGCTGTGTTTGGTTACGTGCGGATATATTACGGTATGACGTGCTAGGAGTGAACAGCTTCGACTTTTGTGATATAGTCTGGTATGAATAGGTTTTCTACGCCCTAAAGTGATCTAATATATTCAGCTTGTCTCCTGGACGGCCAGGAATAGTGCCCATGTTAATTCAGGTTATGTTCGGTTAGGTTGGGTTAGGCTAA
>NW_017032159.1:0-215 GCF_001483705.2 Eufriesea mexicana | reverse complement strand
ATGCCAATAGAGCCTATCCTCCTTATTTATGCAACAAAATTAACTCACCACGATATTAGTCGAGAATGACAATAAAATTGAATTTTCCAGTCAGATTCTATAGCATTTCTATGGCTATAGCATGCTAATACAACCTTTCCTCATTCTTTATACAACAAAATTAGCTCGCCACGATATTAGTCGAAAATGTCAATAAAAATGTATCTTCCATTCAG
>NW_017032158.1:0-215 GCF_001483705.2 Eufriesea mexicana | reverse complement strand
CCATCGATCCATACATCTATCCACTCATACATGCATCCATACATACATCCATTCAGATATACACCCATACATCCATACATCCGTAGATCCATACATCCGTGCATCCGCTCATCCATACCTCAATCTATCCATACATCGGTCCATCCATCCAGCCGTTCATCCGTACATACATCCATCCGTACATCCATCTTTACATACATCCATCCAGCCATACA
>NW_017032157.1:0-215 GCF_001483705.2 Eufriesea mexicana | reverse complement strand
ATTCCGCCAAAAGAATACTATGAAGTATTATTCAACATTTCCTAATTAA
Organism: Eufriesea mexicana; assembly: GCF_001483705.2. Taxonomy (NCBI): domain Eukaryota; kingdom Metazoa; phylum Arthropoda; class Insecta; order Hymenoptera; family Apidae; genus Eufriesea; species Eufriesea mexicana. Next base: position 166 of record NW_017032157.1, on the reverse strand, counting down.
TCCTAATCCAAATCTTAATTAATTCCTGCACGAATGCTTTTTACCCCAGTTTTTGTTATTTTTCTGACGATTAACGCATCACTTTCACCAAATTTATAATAACCTTCGAACAACAGAGGTAACCTTCAATCTTTTAACTGGGAAGCCATATTTTTTGCTGTATCAC
>NW_017032156.1:0-215 GCF_001483705.2 Eufriesea mexicana | reverse complement strand
TATGGATGTATGCATGGATGTATGCATGGATGTATGGATGGATGTATGGATGCACTTACGAATGTATATATGGATGTATTTATGGATGAGTGTGTGGGGGTATGCATGGATGTATGGTTGTAAGTATGTATGGATGTATGCATGTATGGATATACGGATGTATTTATGTGTGAATGTACGAATGTACGGATGTAACGATGTATGGATGCAAGGAT
>NW_017032155.1:0-215 GCF_001483705.2 Eufriesea mexicana | reverse complement strand
AGCATTTCAGCGGGTATACCACGCCAATGGAATCCTTCCTCCTTATTTATGCAAGAAAGTTAGATCACCACGATATTAGTCAAAAATGCCAATAAAATTAAATTTCCAGACAGATTCTTCTGCATTGGAGTGGCTATAGCACTCCAAATGGCTTTTTCGTCCTTACGTATGCAAGGAAGATAGCTCACCACGGTATTAGTCGAAAATGTCAATAA
>NW_017032154.1:0-215 GCF_001483705.2 Eufriesea mexicana | reverse complement strand
TCATTGATTAATATTGGAAATCTCTTTGTCATCGTAGTAGCAGTAATGCAAATTACTAAATACCATAAAATTTCGAAAACGAGGTCACAAGAATTGTACAATTATTATTTACCAACTGCTCTTGTTAAATAATTGAAATCTAGTAAAATTGAAAAAATTTCAAATACACTTGATGAATCAATTCTATATTAATTCACAAATATATGAAATATTTT
>NW_017032153.1:0-215 GCF_001483705.2 Eufriesea mexicana | reverse complement strand
ATAGGCTCTATTGGCATGGTATAGCCATTGTTATGCTATGGAATCTGACTGGAAAATTCAATTCTATGGACATTTTCGACTAATAACGTGGTGAGCTAATTTTGTTGCAAAATAAGGAGGAAGTATTCTATTGGCATGCTGTAGCCATTGCGATGCTATAGAATCTGACTGGAAAATTCAATTCTATTGACATTTTCGACTAATATCGTGGTGAG
>NW_017032152.1:0-215 GCF_001483705.2 Eufriesea mexicana | reverse complement strand
CCCCAAGCTAACATAACCTAACAGAGCGTAACCTGATCCAACATAACGAGCCGAGGCAAATGTTGCTAGCCTTCACAGAGCGAGGTTGAAAACCTTTAGGGCAATGTAGGTCGCAGAAGTCCACCTACTAGCAGACTACAGCACTAAAGTCCAAGCTATTCTCTCCTAATCTAGCCAAACGTAACAAAACCAAACCTAAACTAACACCACCTAAC
>NW_017032151.1:0-215 GCF_001483705.2 Eufriesea mexicana | reverse complement strand
CATCCTTCCAGCCACCCATCCATACATCCACCGATCCATACATCCTTCCATCCATACATCCATACATCCATGCCTCCATCCATTCATCCATACACTCATCCAACCATCCATACATCGATCGATACATACATCCATCTATCCATACATCAAGGCACCAATCCTTACAACCATACATACATCAATACATACAGCCACACATACACCCATACATTCAA
>NW_017032150.1:0-215 GCF_001483705.2 Eufriesea mexicana | reverse complement strand
ACGAGCAGGAACAAGTAAATTTTTAATTGGATCGGAAAGTATGGAACACTTGGCTTACCATCGTGTCTGGTTCTCGTCGCATTTCGGACGTTGAAGATGCTAAGCTATCGTTTGATCTTGTCAATTACCTTTCTTTGGTACTGTATATTCGCTGTTTGAGAATTCGAATGTTGCATTCCACGAAAAAATCTGAAATCTCTAAAATAATACACCAA
>NW_017032149.1:0-215 GCF_001483705.2 Eufriesea mexicana | reverse complement strand
GGTCTACTGTGCTGTAATAAATTCTGCTTGGCCCTGAGGGTGCAGCAATAGCGGACGCGGCTTGTTACGTTGAGTTATTCTACGCTTCGTTGAGTTATGTTTGCTTGGGTTTTGTTTAGATAGCTTCGACCTTTCTGTTCTACGCTGCGATGCTATGGATTTCTGCGCTACACTCTCCACTAACATGCACTGTTTGCCCTTTGGAGGCCAGGTGA
>NW_017032148.1:0-215 GCF_001483705.2 Eufriesea mexicana | reverse complement strand
AGTTTGGCTAGGACAACTTTAACCTTGTGCTATACACACATGTTCCGTAGATTTCAGAGCTCTGCACAGCTCTAGCGTACTCTGTTTGGCTCTGGGTGGGCTATCAATAATGATCTCGGCACTTTAGGATAGGTCGTGTTATGTTTGGTTATGATACGTTTGTTTAGGTTAGGATAAGTTAACTTTGACTTTTGTGCTGTACACGGCTATTCGGT
>NW_017032147.1:0-215 GCF_001483705.2 Eufriesea mexicana | reverse complement strand
CTTCTACTTGCCAGAGGATAGGTATATTTATAATATATAACCTGTTATAGCTTGGTGAATAGATCGCCTAACGCCTCCAATCCAATGGCATGTACAGCCGACTACTTTCCAGAGAATACGCCTATTCAAGATCTATAATCTGTTGTAGCTTAGAGAATAGATGGCATAACGTCTTCAACCAATGGCAAGTACAGCCATCTACTTGCCAGAGAAAT
>NW_017032146.1:0-215 GCF_001483705.2 Eufriesea mexicana | reverse complement strand
TGTGCTGTGCTATACTATGATCGACTCTGGGGAGACCAGTAGTAGTGATCCGGGAACGTTAGATTGATTTAGGCTACGTCTGGTTATGTTACGTTTTTTCAAGGTAGGAGAGGACAGCATTGACTTTTATGCTGTATACAGCTATCCTGTGCACTTCTGCGATATACTCTGCCCTAATATGTTCTCCTTGGTTCTGGGGAGGCCAGCAACAGTTA
>NW_017032145.1:0-215 GCF_001483705.2 Eufriesea mexicana | reverse complement strand
GTCACTGCAATCCTATAGAATCTGGATGGAAAATTCAATTTTATTGACATTTTCGATTAATAACGTGGTGAGCTATCTTTCCTGCATAAATAAGGAAGAAATATTCCACTGGCGCGATATAACCACTGCAATGCAACAGAATCTGGCTGGAGAACTCGATTTTATGGACATTCTCGACTGATATCGTGGTGAGCTACCTTTGCCGCCTAAATAAT
>NW_017032144.1:0-215 GCF_001483705.2 Eufriesea mexicana | reverse complement strand
TTTCTACATGGTTTCATTCATTCTAACTTATTACAATGTCACTTTCATTAATTTCTCAATCTTGGAATTTTTTCACTTATGCACTTATTTTCATTATATATGAAAAATCTTATTTTCGCTTAAAAATGTCTTTGCTATTCGTCAGTTGAATTCTGGTTATAATATTTTGTTGCTAGCATCGACCAGACCGGAGATCGTCCTTTCAGTAGGTCCGA
>NW_017032143.1:0-215 GCF_001483705.2 Eufriesea mexicana | reverse complement strand
ATGTATGTATGTATGTATGTATGTTTGTATGGATGTATGGATGTATGGACTTTTGGATGTGTGTATGTATGAATGTATGGGTGGATGTATGGCTGGATAGATGTATGGATCGATGGATGAATGGATGGGTGCTAGTATGGATGGATGGATGTATGGTACGGTGGATTTATGGATGGGTGGATTTATGGATGGATGGATGTATGTATGGATGGATG
>NW_017032142.1:0-215 GCF_001483705.2 Eufriesea mexicana | reverse complement strand
CGCGGCACGTTGTGTTCAGTTATGCTACGTTCCGTTAGGTTGGGTTAGGGCAAGTTAAGTTAGGATAACTTCGAACTTTGTGCTGTTCACTGCAATGCGGTTGATTCATGCGCACTACTGTGCTCTACTGCATACTACTTTTCTCTGTGGGCGCCAGTAATTGTGGTCTCGTCGCGTTATGTTGAGTTACACTACGTTCTGTTAGGTTAGATTAT
>NW_017032141.1:0-215 GCF_001483705.2 Eufriesea mexicana | reverse complement strand
TACAATAATAAATATTAAAATATAATTATAAATATGAAGTACGTATTACACATTATTAATTAATTGATTCAAGCATTTGAATTAAATTTTAATCTCTGGATTTATAGCATATAAGAGAAATAAACATACAATGTTTAATAACTGTAATAGTAAATAAATTTTTTCAAATGAAATTGATATATACGAAATGAAATAAAAATAAAAAAGTAAAATAA
>NW_017032140.1:0-215 GCF_001483705.2 Eufriesea mexicana | reverse complement strand
ACCTTCACCAAATTCAACCTCGGCCCAAAAGAAATAGGCCCATGACACCGACCTTTTAAAAAGACTTAAAACGAAGATACCTCTGTCAAACCTCTGATAGATTTTTAAATTTGCACAACCAAATTATTCAACATCATCTACCTTCACAAAATGCCACTTTTCACCAAATGAAGCAGTCCAATGACACCGACCTTTTAAAAAGGCTAAAAATGAAG
>NW_017032139.1:0-215 GCF_001483705.2 Eufriesea mexicana | reverse complement strand
TGCAATGGCTATAGCTCGCCAATAGATTCTTTCCACCTTATTTATGCAAGAAAGTTAGCTCTCTACGATATTAGTCAAGAATGTCAATAAAATTGAAACTGCAAGGAGCATTCTATATCATAGCAATGGCTATAGCACGCCAGTAGAATTTCCCCCCTTATTTATGCAAGAAAGGCAGCTCACCACGATATTAGTCAAAAATGTCAATAAAATTA
>NW_017032138.1:0-215 GCF_001483705.2 Eufriesea mexicana | reverse complement strand
AACCAAATGTAACATACCCAAACGCATCGTAACTCAGCCAGCATAATTAGTGCAATATTTCTGTCGTCCCTGGAGACAACAGGAGTGCGATAGCGCACAGTGGAGCGCGAAACTCCAGAGAGCAGCAGCGTGCAGCACAAAAGTCACAACTGCCCGGAAATAACCCAACATAACCTAGCTTTCCCAAACGTAACCTAACCAAACCTAACGTGGAG
>NW_017032137.1:0-215 GCF_001483705.2 Eufriesea mexicana | reverse complement strand
TGCTTGTCTCTGTGGATGCCAGCGATGGTGGTCTCGGTACGCAGGGTTATGTCACCTTGCGTTCGGTTATATTGCGTTTGACTATGTTATGATAGGGTAGCATCGAACATAGTGCAATGCAATGCAATTTTGTGGACTTCTGCGCTCTACTGTCCACTAATATGTTCTGCTAGGCTCTGGGGAGGGCAGCAATAGATGCCACGTCTTGTTAGGTT
>NW_017032136.1:0-215 GCF_001483705.2 Eufriesea mexicana | reverse complement strand
TAAATGAGATACGCAGTTTCACCTAGGTTACGAGGTCATAGTTGAGTATTTCCCCTTCCTCTAATTAAGTGTTGCTCTGAATTATTGAAATATTTATTTGTCATTAACATCTATAACTTCAGCGAATTTCCGCAACCTACTTCTCAATCTTCGGCTAGAACCATTTGCATGAAGGCTTCACAGGCTAACAAGGTAGGAGTAGGAGTGAGCTTGAA
>NW_017032135.1:0-215 GCF_001483705.2 Eufriesea mexicana | reverse complement strand
AAACACCGAATCGAAAGTTCGTCAATTTTTATTTCCCCAATCTCATAATTTCACAACGAACACAAAAACCTGCTAAACCTCGATCTCCGATGCTTAAATACAAAATTGTACACGTAATTAATGAGCTATGATTGCGACTATTATTACCGACATACTATGTGCATTTAAATGAAGCGTACACGCAGAAGAATAGTTAAAGCAGAATAACGAGGATG
>NW_017032134.1:0-215 GCF_001483705.2 Eufriesea mexicana | reverse complement strand
ATGGATGTGTGGATGTATGGATGTATGGATGGATGGATGTATGGGTGGATAGATGTTTGGATCACTGGATGTATGGATGGGTGGTTGTATGGCTGGATGGATGTATGGACGACTTGGTGTATGGATGGATGGATGTATGGATTGATGGCCGAATGGATGGATGGTTGTATGGATGGATAGAGGTATGGATGGACGGATATACGGATAAATGTATG
>NW_017032133.1:0-215 GCF_001483705.2 Eufriesea mexicana | reverse complement strand
GTAGGATAGTTTCTATTGGCGTGCTAAGGGCATTGCAATGCAATAGAATCATCCTGGAAAATTGTATTTTATTGACATTTTCGGCTAATTTTGTTGTGAACTGTCTTCCTTCCCTAGGTGAGGGCGAAAAATCCTTCTGTAGTGCTATAGCCATTGGAATGGAGTAGAATTTGGCTGGAGGACTCAATTTTATTGACATTTCTGACTAATATCGT
>NW_017032132.1:0-215 GCF_001483705.2 Eufriesea mexicana | reverse complement strand
CTTGCCACCCCGGGAACAAGCAGAAAATAATTGAGCACAGTAGATGGCAGAAGTCCACCGAATTGCAGTGTATGGCATAAAAGTCTAAGCTACTCTCTCCTGACATAACTAACGTGTCATAAGAAGACGAAGCCTAACTCAACCTTACGCTTTCAGGCCACTACTGCTGGCCTCTCTGGAGCCAAGCAGAATATACTTCAGTACAGTAGAGCGCA
>NW_017032131.1:0-215 GCF_001483705.2 Eufriesea mexicana | reverse complement strand
TCTCCACTAATGTGCTCTGCTTGGCTCTGGGTAGGCCAGCAATAGTGGTCGCGGTACGTTTGGTTGAGATTGGTTACGTTTGGTTATGTCACGATTGGATAGCTTAGGAGAGGTAACTTGATCTCGGCGATCTAGTCTGCTATTAGGTGTATTTCTGCGCCCTACAGCTCTATAATGTTTTCAGTTTCGCTCTGGGCGGGCCAGCAATAGTGGTC
>NW_017032130.1:0-215 GCF_001483705.2 Eufriesea mexicana | reverse complement strand
GCTATCCGGTGGGTCTCTGCTCTCTAGTGTGATCTGCTATGTTCTGCTTGGCTTTGGGGAGGCTAGCAATAGTGGTCTCGCCGCGTTAGGTTGGGATAGGTTACGTTTGGGTTGCTTTGGTTGTGCCGGGTTATGCTAAGGTATCTTCGACTTTTGTGCTGTACACTGCAGAGCGGTGGCCTTCGACTTTGTACTGCGCTCTAGTACATGCCGCT
>NW_017032129.1:0-215 GCF_001483705.2 Eufriesea mexicana | reverse complement strand
ATAGGATACTTTGACTTTTGTGCTGTACACTGCTATTCGTTGGATTTCAGCATGTTATCGTGCCCGAATATGTTCTGCCTTTCTCTAGGTAGTACATGGATATTTGTTTTCTCACGATATGTTGAGATACAGTACGTTTGGATAGGTCAAGGTTGGTCAGGTTAGATTAGGGTGTCTTCCACTTTTTTGCTATGCACTCGATTGCGGTGGATTTC
>NW_017032128.1:0-215 GCF_001483705.2 Eufriesea mexicana | reverse complement strand
GTGCTCTAATGTGTCCTGTTTGACTCTGGGGTTGTCAGTAATGATGGTATCGGTACGTCATGTAGGGATATTTTTCTTTTCGTCAGGTTAGGTTAGGAAGGATTTGTTAGGACTTCTCGTACGTTTGCGCTGTACACTGCTGTACGGTTGGGTTTGTACGCTGTGCATTGCTCTAATATAATCTGCCCGACACTGGGAAGGCGAGCAATGGTGTT
>NW_017032127.1:0-215 GCF_001483705.2 Eufriesea mexicana | reverse complement strand
AAGTCAGAGTAATCCGTACCGAGCCTTCCAAACATAACCTAACGAAACGTAACCTTACTCGATCTAACGTGCCGAGGCCACAACTCCTGGCCACCACAGAGCCAAGCTGAGCATATTACAGCACATTAGGCACGGAAACCCGCCGAATAACTGTGAATAACACAAAAGAGAGAGTAGTATATCCTAACCATGCTAAACGTAACATAACCGAACGT
>NW_017032126.1:0-215 GCF_001483705.2 Eufriesea mexicana | reverse complement strand
GACTATTGTGCTATACACTTCTCTTCGGTGTGCTTCTCTACCCTACTGTGCTCTGATATGTTCCGCATGGCACTGGGGTGGCCAGCAGCAGAGGTCTCTGCGCGTTGGTTTGAGTAAGGTTACATTCGGCTAGGTTGGGTTAGCTTGTGTTCGGCTAGGGTGGCTTTGTCCTTTGTGCTATACATTGCTATTCGGCTGTCTTCAGCGCTCTACAT
>NW_017032125.1:0-215 GCF_001483705.2 Eufriesea mexicana | reverse complement strand
ATTGCAGATAATTGTGAAGGTATAGATTGACAATAATTTTTCCACTTCTTCATCTTCTTCTTTCATAACTCTACCAAGGTACAAATTCTCTTGTTTCGTTCATCATTTTTATTTAATTCCATTGGGATTAATTGTCATCAAATATTGCAAAGAATTGTGAGGGTATAGGTTGACAATAATTTTTCCACTCTTTCATCTTCCTTTGATAATTCTAC
>NW_017032124.1:0-215 GCF_001483705.2 Eufriesea mexicana | reverse complement strand
TCCACGGAATAGTTATCCATAGCACAAAAGTTGATTATTGTAGACGATAATAACGTGTCCAGATGTAATATAAGCAAACGCAGCCTAACCTAACTGAACGCGACCTAGCTCAGACAAACATGCCACAACCGCTACTGCTAACCTCCCCAGATACCGCAGACGTTGGTAGAGCAGTACAGGTCGCAGGTATCGACCGAACAGCAGTGTAAAGCACA
>NW_017032123.1:0-215 GCF_001483705.2 Eufriesea mexicana | reverse complement strand
GATGAATTGGCTGCGATTCCCATCCGTGGCACACCAATCTGGTTGTACTACATTTGTAGCTATGTGATATGTAGTTCACCATTGGACCAGGGACACCTCTGGTTACCAATGTATCGTGTATCGACTGGCGTGACACCGAATTGAACGCCTTCGCTATATCAGTTGAAGCCAGATATGGCTTAAACTCCCTCCTGTGATACCTTAGTATCATATCG
>NW_017032122.1:0-215 GCF_001483705.2 Eufriesea mexicana | reverse complement strand
GCAGGATAACTTTGACTTTTGTGCTATATACTGCTACTCGCACCATATCTGGGCTATGTATTGTTCTACTAACGACAGCTCGACTCTCGGGAGGCCAGCAATTGTTTTCGCGGCTCGTTAGGTTTTGTTAGAATGCGTTCGGTTTGGTTAGTGCACGTTGCGGTTGACTAGGATAGCTTCGACTTTCTTTCTGTAAAATGTTATTAGGTGCAATA
>NW_017032121.1:0-215 GCF_001483705.2 Eufriesea mexicana | reverse complement strand
GAAAATGTCAATAAAATTGAATTTTCGAGGCGGATACTATAGCATTGTAATGGCTATAGCACGTCAATAGTATCTTTTCTCCTTATTTGTAGAAGAAAGTTAGCTCACGACGATATTAGTCGAAGACATCAATAAAATTTAATTTTCCAGAGAGATTCTATAGAATTGCAATGGCTATAGCACGCCAATAGAATCTTTCGTTCATATGCATCCAA
>NW_017032120.1:0-215 GCF_001483705.2 Eufriesea mexicana | reverse complement strand
GACCCAACCTGGAATGTCCTAGCCTGCACTGACGTGGACTGCCCTGTCCTGCCGTGGCCCTACATGGCCTGGCCTGGCCTGATCTGACATAACCTAACCTAACCCGACCAGTTCTGGCCTGGCATGACCTGGCCAGACCTGCCCTGACCAGACCTGACCTGACCTGACCTGACCTGACCTGACCCGACCTGACCTTACATGACCTGACCTGATAT
>NW_017032119.1:0-215 GCF_001483705.2 Eufriesea mexicana | reverse complement strand
TCAAGTAATTTTATAAAATTTGTAATTAAAATTTAAAAAGTGGTTATTTAAACCATGATGTAGATTTAGTGATATACCATAGCATAAATTCGTCGCTCATTACGAAAGTAGTCTAGGTCACTTAACTTTGCTTTTGAAATATTAACAGCTTTGCGCTTTAAATACGTTATTAATTATAAAATTAATCGCGACAAAGCTGCAAACTCGATCTAACG